>NC_139624.1:91178870-91296370 GCF_964638095.1 Poromitra crassiceps | reverse complement strand
TGAAAAGCTTGAGAACCTGCTGGATCTCATTACACAAGGCCATTTTAGCACCCAGGTGAAAGAATTGTTTAGGCAAAACTACCACCCCCCTTTTTATGTTTTTGCATAAATCTCACAATATACAGTAGACATTGATGGTGTTACTTTTTAGATATTACAATACATGTGGCAGTGATAGCAATGCTTTTGGACTTTTAAAGCAGTGTATATGGTGTGGCAGAGGAATATCTTGAGTTCTGGCTGGTTTTTGGGCTGGTTTTATTGGCCTTTGGGCAAGTTTTGGGCTAGTATTGTCAGAGAACTGGCAACCCTGGATTAAAGTTTCATCTATCTTAACCTTATCCTACTAGCAGAATAGCCGCGCAGTGTATCGAGTGTAAATGTTGCGTCCCTGTGTGCCGGGTGGAGCCTGTGCAGCCATTGCGCAGCATCGCATGTTCTGCCATTTATCTGTGCAAATTTGGCCATTAATCACCCCTAATTACCTCATTCAAAAATACGGCTCCGTTACACTTCCTGAAAGATTCAGCGCGATGCGCGTAAAATGGCATAACTGTGAACACAATTTGTGCTCACACATACACAAAGAGACATTCTTATTATAGGACGTTCCCATTTCTGATATCTTTGCTGCATTTAAAACTTCCTCCAATGTGAAGTAACTGGTATCTTGTAAAACTATAGACCTTATTCGATAAACCCCGGACCGGCGCCATATTGTTGACAAACCACAGCCATAACACGATTTCAGACGGCAGCCCGTCTTTATTGTCACACGAACACACTACAACACATGCATGCGGCCACTACACACACTCATGCTGACGGTGGCCAGTGAAATATGTCCTCTGCATTTGACCCATCCAGGCTTGTCCTTTCCTCCAGGGGGCAGGCCAGGAGCAGTGGTCGCTATTTCTTTCCAGCGCCCGGGGACCTTCATTGGACCATCATTGGACCAACTTCAGATGTTGTCGTCACTGGTCGGATGACGATCTTCTGCATGTTTTTAGTGGGGGGTTATGTACGGAGGAACCCCCCTGGGGGGTACGGGGAGAACATGCAAACTCCACACAGAAAGGCCCTTTCGACGAGATAGCCCACCTGGGCAGTAGGCACTGAAGATATGGGGGGTCACAACTCCAACGCCTACAGCGTCCCAGTTGGGAATCGAACCCAGGACCTTCGAGCTGTGAGGCGACAGCGCTTACCACTGCACCACCGTACCCCCTAACGTAGTCCGAGCCGAGTGTATAGCAACAGTTATGGCTTCGTCAAAGAGAAGTGATGAAAAAAGTTTGGTCGGAGGTGTGGAACCCTATAAAAAACTGACTTAGAGTAAATATAAATCATTATATTGCCAGGTATAACGTACCGGACATTGTGAATACAGTATAGGCTACACGTCTCAGGAGCTGAAGGCTTTCAAATCCCTTGAGTCCTATAACTATTTCATCTGTGACAATTGATCTGACATTTTTACTTTTGTGCCACCAACGACATCATCATCATCATCAAACATTGTCGTGACAGCAAAGGTAAATAACCTTAACATTAAATGTTTGTTTGATATGATCTGACGCTTGCTTGCATGAGCCCAATGTTTGCCACTAACGTTAGCCTCTAGTCTCTTTCCCTTCGTGGGAACAGTAGCTAGTAGCTAACACCCGGGCTTTTATTGCTGCTGTTACTACTACAGCCGTGTATTATTACACGGCACATTATCGGTGTTGTGAAATAGCTCCTGACGCAGTAAAAACGGCATTAAATAGGCTAGTAAGTAACGTTGGCTAGCGTCCTAAACTATGACAGCTGTCAGTCACTTTTAAACAGCGCGCTGCGGAATGTCAACAAAATGGCGGCAGTGGGCGTGCCCGTAGTTACGTCAGTCGAATAAGGTCTATAGACTTCCCCAAGAGGGTCATCAGCTATGTCAATAATGCTGTTAGCTTAGCCCGCTAGCTTAGCTCGCTAGTTCATGCTATGCTAAGTCACAACGAGGCCAATGCAGGCGGCATTCCCTCGGCTAACGCGGTTAGAGCTTGACGCCAGGGGTCCGACCTCATTTACAACCCCACTAGGAACACAGAGGAACGGTGATTAAGGTTCCACTGAAGACAATCGTCCTCCTGGGAAATGTAGTTCAGTGAGTCAGGAGGCCTGGAGGACAGCGAATTAATCTGAATGACAGAGCTTTCATCAGTCTGGGGAGAATAGGAGACAGGATAAAAACAGGAGTCTCTCCTTTTATTATTTCAGAGAGAGAGAGAGAGAGAGAGAGAGAGAAGAGAGAATGCATGCCTCTGCCCCACTGTTGGTCTTTATTCTCAGGTTGAATTTCAGGAGAAAGATGAGGTTTGGACCAAAAAATTAAATAAAAACTCAACTGCTGTTTGAGTGTGACCATGTCTGTGTCTGTGTCTGTGTCTGTGTGTGTGTGTGTGTGTGTGTGTGTGTGTGTGTGTGTGTGTGTGTGTGTGTGTGTGTCTTCACAAAGCAGATGATATAGCGAGCTAGCAGGATAAATGGTTATTTGGAGGGGATAGATGTTAAGTGCAGCGCTCCTCAAAACTTTGTCCAGCCTCTGTCCCCCAGCTTTCTACCCTTTCCCTCTACTGTACCTGCCTGCATGTATCTCCTATCGCTCTGTCCAGCCTCTGTCCCCCAGCTGTCTACTGTACCCTTTCCTACTACTCTATGACCAGGGATGTGATCTAAAATAGTTAATAAAGTCATTTTTCATTTCAGCTCGACTTTCAAGGAGAATTCTGTTTTTTTATAACCTGGACCTTATTTCCAGCTGGATTTATGTTTTACAAGTCAGGGCTCGACGTTAACTTTTAAAAGTGGTTGCCGGAGTGGCAACCTGGCAGGAGCTTTTGGTTGCCCGAATAAAAATATGGTTGCCATTTTTAGTGGCCTTATATTTTGAGTAATTAAGATACTATGCAGTCATAAACCGGCTTAATAATAACGATGTGACAGAAAAGTATAATAGTCTATTGATAGTATTCTGTTACATCACCACACGGCCATCTTGGTAGGAAAATAGCAGGTGATTGTAATCAATTAACAGGTGATTACAATCAAGTGACACAACCAGCCAATGAGCTGTGTGTATTGTAGCGCCATATTGGGAGGAAAAATGCTTGTGACGTCATTGGAATACTATGAACAGTAGTATAATAGGCCTATTCAGTGCACGCACCGGGTGTAGTAGTAGTAATAATGATAATAATAAATTTGTGTAATTTCGTTTTCTAAACAAATCTTAGTTATTTTTTGTTTTTATAATGCATTTGCACAGAAAGGATTTGTTTAACTAATATTTGTGAACTTTCATTTTCATATATTTTTTAACAGTTATTGTTCATATTGTGCTTAATTTATTAATTAAAAGCGTTAGTAGCCTATGCCTCTCATTCATGTTCATTCAGGGATACTATGATGACAGTGGTTTGGGGCCCCCACTCTAAGATTTTGCATGGGGCCCCAAAAGGCCCAGAAGCGGCCTTGGCCCGCCCGCTCTGTCCCCGCCGCAATCCCTCTCTCTCTCTCACCCCGTATCGTATGTGACAGGCAAGGGAACTAGTAGAGGAATATATTTGCCCCCACCTCTTTTCTCAAATGAATTAATAACATTAGAGCAGACGTAGGCCTACCTCTTGCATGCCTGATCTGATCCGTTCTTTACTTGATCGCTCCAGCAGACGAGGCAGGGATGTAAAGCGTTCCTCATTAGATGAGGTCTTTACTGAAACTATGCCAGACGAGGTGAGGGTGTGACTAGGGTGTAAAGGGTTCCTCATTTCTCAGCACATAATATGCGCTGTTAAAAAGTGTTTTAAGGATCTCCTAGTTGGCGGCATTCTGTACATTCTTTGCAGTTGCGGAGCACGCTGTTTGTTCCTTCTGAAATAGTCCATAGTTTACGAGTAGGTCTGTTTCCCCTGACACGGTTGTCCTCTTTTTCTCAAATGCCATGGTTTTTTCGTGCAGGCGGTTCATCTCGTTATTTGTCAATCGAATCATCTTTCTTGCTCGTTCATTTGTGATGTTGACACCACACCAGGTTAACGTTAGTTGGGACTTTCACACAGCCAGACATCTGTTTGGCCATATCAAACGTGCTTGCAGCTGAGCCGGTGTGCGCGCAGCGTCTGACCTGAGTAAACACACCGCACGTGTCTACTGGGTTCCGTCTGGTAATTAGCAACATCGTTCCGATTGGAAACAGCAATAAAATGTCAGCGTGTCACTCACAAGTATTAAAAAATATTTGGTGCATATTTTGCTGTTTTCTGCTGTGCTTATTTTTTACATGATAAAACGTGGTTGCCACTATGGCAACCAAAGGCCAAGAAATGGTTGCCATTAATTTTTTTTGGTTGCCCGTTAATGTCGAGCCCTGCAAGTCACCCTGAACAGAATTTTCGGAAAATAAAGCATTATAGAGCTGAAACGGCCAGCGCAACATCCTGGAACAGAGGCTGTAGGGGTAAATATCTTATTTTCTGTTCATATCCTTATTATATGAACAGAACACTGTGTTTACTTTGCTGCAGCCAGTGTGTTCACCCTGTCTCTGTCTGCTGCCCGTCACATTGGCAGAGATAGAAGCTCCCATTGCCCCCGCTCCTCAGTTTGTAATCCATACAGTAATGTTGGTCTGACTAAAATGCATCATCCATATTCTCGAAATCAGATAAATATCAATTAAGGGTGGGGGGAAAAATCGATACACCATAGTATCGTGATATTTTGCCTGACGATATTGTATCGATATTTGGACGCCAATTATCGATATACATTTTTTTTAATTTTTTTTGCAGGCCATGCCATGCCAGGCCACCGGGCATCTGCCCGAAGCGCCCGATGTTGCAGTCCGCACCTGCAGTGGCGTATTGAGTCCAGAGAAGCTTAATAATGTAGCCTACATTTTGGGCAAAAACAAAACAAAACAAAAAAACACTGCATGTTTTACTTCCGGTGAGGTCAAGGAAAAGGTAGGAAAAGGAGTTAGACAATATATCGAAATATTGCAATACTCAATATATCGCAATACTAGCAATAATCATCAATCTTCTCCCACCTTAACCAGAGCATTTCAAGCCAATATGAAAACAGTAAATAAAATCAGGAGTCCAGGAAAGTTTGAAAATGTATTGCAGCCAAACATATCTTGGTAATAAATATCAGAGTTACAAAGAGACTCATAACAGCAATACAGAAATTCATAGTTGCAGGCTTCATGAGGACAGTAAAGATTGAACAGTTGTTATCGATCTTTCTAGCGAGGAGAGCAAAGAGAGAGGGGAGGGCTGACTTGGAGTACAAAGAGGCACACAACATGTTTTGTCTAAGCAGAGACTGCAGCCGAGCAAGATCAGAGAGCGTCAACCACGTGTGACATGACCCTGTTACTCTGGGCAGAGGGTGAAATCTGTTACTATCGTATTGTGACTTACCGTAAGTATCGTGCTAATATCGTATTGTGGGGCATCTGATGATTCCCACCCCTACCAGACAGCAGGGTGGGAGAGGTAAATAAAGCGTCTCACATTTATTCCACGATCATATAATAAGGATATGAGCCGCTGTGTGGCAAAAGAATAAGCTATTTACGACATGCACGCTTAGCAGGTGCCCCTATGGCAGGGCTATTCAACTAAATTGTTCAGGGGGCCACATTGTCAGAAACCTAAGGGGCCGGGGGCCGGACCGTTCCCCAAGCCATTATATGTACACTTGACACAACCCGCCACCACATTTTCGCAGCCGTGCTGGAACTATTATTAGATAGGGGGTGCTGTAAGGAATGGAACCTCGTCGAAGAAAATTAGATGTTTTTTTGACTTTTATCCATATTTAGAAGAATATTTCATTTTAAATTAACATTAGGATTATACTGTTGTGATGTCATTATTCAGTATCTTCTCCTTTTCTCACTCACTTTCATGTAACCACCTGCTCTCCCTTTAGTCGTTTTACACTACAACAGACAGCAACACAGGCATAAACACTGAACTTATTATTATTATTATGGAAAACCAGATTATGATGAAAATCAAACACTGTAATGTAACAAACAAGGAAAAATAAAATAAAAAAACTTCTCCCGGGCCAGTCATAGATCTTTGTCCCCCACCCAAAAAAAATAAAAAATAAAATTAATATCAAACTCTGGCGGGCCGGATCAAAATTCAAACGGGCCGGATACGGCCCGCGGGCTGCCAGTTGAATAGGCCTGCCCTATGGCCTCTGTTCTAGGCTGTGGCGCGGGCCGTTCCAGCTCTATAATATTTTATTTTCAGACATGTCTGTTCGGGGTGAGTTGTAAAACATAAATCCAATTGGAAATAAGGTCCAGGTTGTAAAAAAAACTGAATTCTCCTTTAAGTGAAAAATGGGAGTTCAACCTTGGGGAAAAAAGTAGACCACGGTGGTGAGGATGAGATTGACAGGCGACGTCTCCCTGGTTGTAATCTATGGCAGGCGCTAATTAAGAGGCGATGGTGGAGGGAGATGATTGGATGTGGACGCTCCCCTGTTATTAACGAGAGCTAATGAAGGCCGCTGCTGTGATCTCCTCTGCTCCATCACTGCAGAACCGCTCAGAGGAGGAGACGGGCTCGCTTCATTTACAGAGAGGCTCACATCCGCTAATCAGGTTTCTCTGCCTCTTCCTCTCGTTAGGGGAGCGGGGACACCTTGTGGTGAGGTCGACCGCTCAGCTCACAGGCTTGATCCCCAGAAAAACAAAGTGTGACCGTCATCTGAGGCTAAACTCCAGTCAGATTGGATAAAGCCGAATTCATGGTGGGGCATCAAAGGCCTCGCACTAGGTGCCGTAGGGCTACACCCTGGCCAGCGTGCAGCTGCCCGAAAATGTGACTCGACGCAGCTGAAGTGAAAAGGGCAAGTATAATATAATATTATACTTGCCCTTTTTATCATGCTGGAAAAAGGGGCGGCAAATCAAGAGGAGAAGCAGGGTAGGAAAATAACGCGTTGGACCTCCTCCAAGATTTATATCGCCATGGCGTGCAGAGCCGAGCTGACCCTGCAGCTTGCATACACAGCTCGGCCGCTGCACGGCCTCGCCCTGGCTGCTCCTTGATGGCATACTTCAGGGATGCTGGATCACCTGTCCTGGAGCTGGCAACATACAGCTGTTCATGGCTGAAAACAGGGGTCTGAAGCCAGACTCTCACTTCTTTCAGTAACTGGGTTTCCATCCAAATGTATCGCATAATTCAAGCGAATTTTGTGAAAATCCGCAAAATAAAATGCGAATTTATGCATGTTTCCATTCAGTTTTGTTTAGCGAGTTTTGGGAGTCGGCAGGTTGAGCAGTCGGCAGGTTGAGCAGTCGGTGGCGCTTCTCGTCAGGAGGAGGCGTAACGTGCCTGTAGATCTCTATCAGCGGAGACCTGCTTTGATTGAGTCATCACCCGGTGACGGTGATGATCACCGTCCTCATCGTCGTAAAGTCGCCTTCAAAGCATGATGTTAGATTATAACGAACTAGTTGTGTGGCTTAGCCTTCCCAAATGTTGAGGGTCGTTTTTTAGAATTTAATTGGGAACGTTACATTCAATTTCATTCAGACTGCCTGGCGCTAATCGCCACCATTTCCCCCTGGAGTAGCATAAAGCGGAAGTGAAGTCACATCTGGTACGTCATCGTTAATTCGCAAAATCTGTTTCCATTGCAAAAGTTTGCATCTTCCTACTGTCGATACGCTGATAAATCCACCCCCTCCAAGCGTAAAAACATTTATGCGATATTTCGACCTTTATTCGAATTTCTGGTGTTTCCATTCAAGTTTATATTCGCATTTTGGGTAAATGCGAATATCCAGAGGTGGATGGAAACCCAGTTAGTGTCTGCCCCTGGGACTTGATTTTGCTCTTATGACATCACTGATGACATCATCAGTGGGACTCTTATGACATCACTGATGATGTCACAACTGCATTTATGACATCACTGATGACATCACAACCTCTTATGACATCACAATGCCTCTGACATCACTGATGATGTCACAATTTATGACATCGCTGATGACATCATCACTGGGACTTTGTGTGTGTGTGTGTGTGATTTCACAATGCCTCTGACATCACTGATGATGTCACAATTTATGACATCACTGATAATAAATATAATAGATAGATATATAGATAGATAGATAGATAGATAGATCGATAGATAGATAGATATAGATGTAGCGCATGAGAGGGAGGTTAGTACCATAATTAAACTAAAATATTAAACTAATAAAAATACTGCTATTGGAATTTGCACATACACACACCCACACGCACACACACACACACATCTTGCTGTGTTTCCATCAGATAAAAGAAATCCGACAGAGAAAAACAGCAGAACAGCGATCAATACAATGTTCAACACAGCGAAACAACACAACACACACACACACACACAGCATCCTGCATTACACACAATACATTACAGCAAAACACACTCAGTGCTTGAGCTACACACACACACACACACACACACACACACACACAGATCCCCACCTACCTAAGACTCTGGAACGAATGTTGCGGAAGACAAGTCCTGTTGATCTGGAGAGGAGTGGGAATATGAGAAGGATGGATGGATGGATGGATGAGGGGTAGCAGGGCTTAGTTGGGGTCACGGGCTGATGAGCAGGGGGGTCAGGGGCTGATGAGCAGGGGGGTCAGGGGCTGATGAGTGGGGGGTCAATGGCTTCCACAGCTCTGAGCACAGGCCTGATCCAGCAGGCAGGAGGAGATGGAGACAGAGAGAAACACAGAAATCACTCAGCAGTTCACAACAAGGATTGAACGTGAGAATCAACCAACAGATATATCAGTCAACTCAAACAGCAGGTACAAATGTTGCTACTGTAACTTCACAAAGAAAGGAGAGGATTATAGCTCCAGTTGGTTTTCTTTAGTCTGAACTAGGGCTGGGCAATATATCAATATTATATCAATAATATGGTGATATGAGACTAGATATCGTCTCTTACATTTTGGATATGGTAATATTGTGATATGCCGAGTGGTGTCTTTTCCTGCTTTTAAAGGCTGCATTACAGTAAAGCAGTGTCAAACATACGTCCCGGTGGGGCAGAACAGAACAGGCCCGTGAAAGGATCCAATCCGGCCCACAGGATGACTTTGCAAAGTGTGAAAATGGCACTGAGAACTCCCATTTTCGGGATTTGACACCTAATATTGATGAAGACTAAGAGGTACCAGGTTTCAAGAGCAACTTACAATATTAAGTAGCCTATTCATGTTTTCTATAATCATCACTAAATGGTCAACTATTTTATTACCCTTATTGCCTTGAATATTGAGAGGAATTGCATAGTTCCCCTCAATTGTGATGCACAGTACAGACAGTAAATTTTATATGATAGGCCTATGGTAGCTGAGATAACCTTGTGTGAAAACATGTTCTTAAAATGTACCTGTAGGCCTAATCTTTACACTACATAGGTTATTACACATTAGGGCTGTTCGATAAATCGATTTTGAATCGTAATCGAATCAATTAGTTAGGACGATGTTAAAAACACGAAAATCGTAAAATCGATTTATACTTCAACTAGGGTAATTACGTTACAGCGGGGCGGCTCTCTCTCATGTACGCATGCTGCTACTTGTCCATTCTCCCCGCTGTAAAGTCTCTCTAGAGGCTGTGATACTGGCTACTAAAGACAGCAGCGCAATGGACTTACAGTATTTCAACACCTCCGACCAAAAAGCACAGAGTGAGCACTGAGCGCAGCTTGTTGCCTACAAGATAACGATTGCCACAACACACTCATGGCTGTCATGTAGAGGCATGCAGGAAAAGTTACGCCCACTTTAGCCGGTGTGTGTTTGTTGTGAGGCAGCCAGACAGCGTGCGGTGCGGAGACAGTACAAGAAGTGGAACTAGCGTTAGCCACTCAAGCTAGTCCTATCCTGGAGTACCATATGGCAAAGATGATGAAAAGCAGGGAAAGAAACAGAAACAACAAGGACTGGTTTCCACAGACAAGATAAATAATCGAGAGGTGGGTCAGCTTACCGCAAGTTGTTGTTGATGTTAGCGGTTATCAGATCCCTCAGTCTGACAGTCTGGCTGTGAGTTGTAGCTAGTATTAGATTGTTTAATTAATTGGCGCCCTAACGTTGTGCGCAAGCGGTCATTGTGTATTTTTAGCAACTCGTTAACAAACGCTGATGTCATGATAGTTTGTTGAATGTAAATGCGATTCACTTTGTGCCATTAAGGCTATATTGATAGGCTAGTCAATGCTCAACTATTGTCTTCCATGCATGAAGTGGAGCTGTCTCATCAGTTTTGACAAGAATGACATTCTGTTGCAGCAGTGAGCATTAAACACTGATCTGCAACGCTAGCGTTAGATGTTCAATTAATTAGTGTTAACGTTATATGCAAGCGGGCAGTTATCGCCCATTATGTGTTTTTAGCAACTCGTTAACAAACGCTGATGTCATGATAGTTTGTTGAATATAAATGGGATTCACTTTGTGTCATTAAGGCTATATTGATAGGCTAGTCAATGCTCAACTATTGTCTTCCATGCATGAAGTGGAGTCATCTCATCAGTTTGGACAAGAATAGCGTTCTGTTGCATCAGTGAGTATTAAACACTGATTTGCAACTCTCCGTTTTGCACTGAAAACTATTGCACTGATTTATTTGTTTTACATTTCTTTCCTTTG
Organism: Poromitra crassiceps; assembly: GCF_964638095.1. Classification (NCBI taxonomy): domain Eukaryota; kingdom Metazoa; phylum Chordata; class Actinopteri; order Beryciformes; family Melamphaidae; genus Poromitra; species Poromitra crassiceps. The sequence goes on along the minus strand of NC_139624.1, from coordinate 91,285,625 downwards.
TAGTACTCCAATATTTTTTTGTAGGGACAGCAATAAGTTTCGACAACTTAAAGTTATGTTAAATACAGTAGGTTTTATTTTTTTCTGCTGTAAACCTTGAAAAAAACCCGAAAGATTTGTATCATAATTGTCAATGTGTAATGCAGTTTTGTTTTTGTTAAAATAGATTTTTCTAAAAATTGGTATCGAAAAAAGTATCGTTCAGGAACCGGTATCGAAATCAAAGTATCGAAACGGTATCGATATCGAAAAATTTTGAACGATACCCAGCCCTACCGAGTACTGATAGATTGGCTGTATTCATGGCTGTAAGTTAGCAGCCTCAGCTGACTCACCTGTCCCTGTGTGTCTGAATTTCCCCCTAACTGCTATCGCAGTTCCCTGCATACCTGTTGTGACTTTGTGTTATTCTAGTACAGATATAACTCCGAGCACGGGTGGTCGCTTAGACACTGCTAATATAATTATGTCACGGAGGCACACGCAAATCCACCAGTGTCAAGTGACTGCAGGACTGCAGGTTAGCAAGCAACAGCCAGGAAGTTAGGCATAGCAGCGGCAAGCTAAAACAGGAAGTTGGGTTGTTCTGCCTTCAGAGTAAAAGCGTAAATTGTCACTTATGGAAAAAAAGGGGGGAAAAGAGCTCTGCAGGGCAACACATGTTTAGAGAAGTATAATAGTATAACAAAATCGAAATCGAAATCGAAAATCGAGTTTTGAGAGAAAAAATCGTCAATTTTAGTTTTAGGCAAAATCGAACAGCCCTATTACACATTATAACCTGTGTTGTAGGCAATTTTGATGTGTTCTATATGTTGTGCATGTGTGTGGTATGGATATTGGTGTCAGGGGTCAACTTTGCTGTAGTTGATTCACCTGTACACTAGAGGGCATGGGCACCTAGGTAATCACCCTCACATTACTCTACATAGGTGGGTCACAGGTGCACGGCATGAGGGAATCAGCAACTGGGAAGCCACAAAGTTTTTCAACCGTGTGTGGTCGGCTGGTTGAGGTCTTGTAATGCAGTATTAGTTTGTTTGTTTGTTTATTAAGTAAATTTCATGAGCTCGGTTTTATACCATTACTTAGTGCACCCGGCTTTTTGTAGGTGTATTTTTAAATATTTGCAATAATAAAACGTCAAATGCATATTCCATGGCGGACCTCCCTTCTTGCATCACCATGAGTTGGAAATGTCTTCAAATTCCCTCAAGTGGCATTTTTTGTTGTTGGATTGCCACTACATTTTGTTGAAAAACTATGCTTCATTGGATGGATCACTTTGATGGAAGGACAGCCACCATGCCCTATTGACTGTTCCAGCTGAATCCAATTAACAGGAAAGCCTCTGTGAAAGCAAGACTCACGGTAGGACTGTTTCAGAATTGTTACAAGTTGTGTGGAAGAGATTGGCCTTCTCATAAACTGGATAAAGGTAAATCCTACTACAATTCTAAACAAAGTTCGGCTGCTAAATCAGGATCAAGATGAGTCAAGTGGGAATGACTGTGCCTGTCAATCAAAGTGAAATGGAGAAGGAAGTGAGTAAAAGAGAGGTTAAACTCACTGCAAAGGCTTTTGAAGCAAAAGTATTAGCACGTCAAAAGGAAAGGAATGCCATGGTGAAGAAACTCTACAAATTAAAAAAGGAAGTTGAGCAAATGATGCTTTCAAATGAAAATGTGTCTGAGGTTCAGACCAAGTATCAAATGTTTCTGAAACTGAGTGTGGAAACAGCAGAATTGCATGAATCATTGACAACATTACTACCAAAGGATGAAATGTCAAAACAAAATGAATGGTTCGAAACCCAAATGCACAGCAATAAAGAAATGGTACAAAAAATGGATGAGTGGTTGCTTGATGCCAAAATGCAATGCAAATATGACGATGATGATGATGATGAAGATGACGATGTGAAGGATTTGACTGTGGCAAATGACAATGTTGCACCACACATAATTGTGGTCAATGATGATGTTCAAGCAGGTGACAGCATTTCTAATACTGGTGGTAAATCATGCTCATCAGCTGGCAGCTCAAAGTCTCACAGGTCCTCAGCCTCCTCTGCATGCCTCAAAGCAGAGGCTGAAAGGGCTGCTCTCCTTGCTTTGGAAGCTGCCATTAAAGAAAAACATGAGCTGCAGGCTCAGGAGGAGCAACTCAGACAAAAAAGGGAATTGCTTGAATTGCGGAGTCAAATAGCTGCTCAAACAGCAAAAGTCACTGTGCTCAACAGAGGTTCTGATGTACAGAGCTCCAAAGCTCACTCAAATGGAATGAATTCATACTTGGAAAAATCAAAACGCAAATCTTCTCTCAGGTCCTCTGCCATGGAATTTGTTCCACAAAGTTCCAACCATCAGTACCATCATCCACCTATAGGAGGCAGCAAAGCTGCAGTGCCAATGGATGCACGGCCAAAGGATTCAAATCAATTCCATCATCCACCTATAGGAGGCAGCAAAGCTGCAGTGCCAATGGATGCACGGCCAAAGGATTCAAATCAATTCAATCATCTACCTATAGGAGGCAGCAAAGCCGCAATTGTAATGGGGGCACAGCCCAAGAAAACCTTTGTGAGACAAGGTGGACCAAAATCTCAGCCTAGTGCTCAGAGTTCCAAACAGAGCATGCTTCAAGGATCTCAGCAAGCATATCACACCACACAGCACGAACAGGAACACGACTGTGCTGGCTCAGTGCAAATCAGTATGGATCAAGGCAATCTTTTCACCATCATGCAACAGCAAAATGATATAACGGCTCTACTAGTGCAGCAACAGTCTTCACTATCCTTGCCTCCAAGAGATATACCAACTTTCGACGGAAACCCTCTTGAGTACAACACGTTCATCAGAGCATTTGTGCATGGAGTGGAAGGAAAGACTGCGAGCAGCATAGACTGCTTATACTTTTTGGAGCAGTACACCAAAGGACAACCTAGGGAGTTGGTTAAGAGCTGTCAACACATGCCACCTGACACAGGATATCAAAGAGCAAGGACACTTTTACAGGAACGCTTTGGAAATGAGCAACGAATAGCCACTGCGTACATGGAGAAGGCTCTTGGATGGTCGTCAGTGAAATCAGAGGACATCAAGGCCTTGCAAGCATTTGCCTTGTTTTTACGTGTCTGCTGTAATGCCATGGAGGACATTTGTTACATGTCGGAGATGAATATGCCGTCCAACATGCGTGCTATAATCTTGAAGTTACCATACAAACTGAGAGAAAGATGGAGAAACACTGCTTATGAGCTGCAGGAGAAGTACCACCGTCAAGCAGGTTTCAGTGACATTGTCAATTTCATTGAGAGACAAGTGTCTATTGTTTCCAATCCACTATTTGGAAACATTCAGGATCCATCCAACTCACCACCAAACTACAAAGCTGGAAACAAAATCTCACAGCTTCGCATCAAGGAAAAAGGAAGCAGCTTTGCTACTTCTGTGGCACCTGTTAATTCTGAAGCCATTTCTCGAATGCAAAATGAAAGAAACTTCTCTGATAGGCCAAGAAAGGTATCATGTCTGCTGTGTGAAGAGGGTCACAGATTGGAGATGTGCCCCAAAATGAAGAAGAAGTTGCACAGACAGAAAATTTACTTTCTAAAAGAGAAAGGTGCCTGTTTTGGGTGCTTAGCTGTTGGACACATGAGCAAAGATTGCTATAGTCGTTTGTCTTGTAAGCTGTGTAACCTAAAGCATCCTACCATCCTCCACATTCATTCAAATGAGAAAGAAATTAAATCAGAGGACACACAGCATGAAGCACCAAAGAATCACACAGTTTCCTCTACTACATGTGGCCATATAGGGGCCGGAGCAGAGGATTGCATTTTGCCAATTGTGCCCGTACAGATCAAGGCTATGAAAGGCAGTAAAATGCTAAAAACGTATGCATTCTTAGATTCTGGCAGTAATGCCACTTTCTGCTCTGAGCGACTGATGAGGGAGCTAAAGGTCAAAGGAAGAAACACCAAAATGCTGTTGAGAACAATGGGCCAAGAAAAGGTTGTAGACAGTCACATCATCGCAGGATTGGAGGTAGCTGCACTCAATAGTGACACCTACTTTGAGTTGCCTGGTGTGTACACACAGCATAAGATGCCTGTGACTCGTAATAACATTCCACGACAGGAAGAGTTAAGTGCTTGGCCACACTTAAACTCTGTGGAAATTCCAACTATTGATGCTGAGGTGGAACTGCTAATTGGCACCAACGTTTCAAAAGTAATGGAGCCATGGGAAGTGGTACACAGCAAGGGTGAAGGGCCTTACCGTCCCTAAAATTAAGAAAAAATCAGCAGGTAGCAGAGCATTTTCTTACCGTGCTCCACATCTCTGGAACCAGCTTCCTCTGTCAGTTAGGGAAGCTGGCTCCATTGAAATCTTCAAAACTAGACTCAAAACCCATTTATTCTCCCAATCATTTGGCTGTGCTTGATAGTTGTGTTTGATGATGTCATTCTTTAGAAATATTTATTAGCTCTTGAGTACATACAATCCTGAATTGCTGAGCGGGCTGTCTCAAGCCAGCAATATCATTATAAATTTATACTTGACCTAATTTAATAATATGGCATCATTTGACCCAGTAGCTTAGATACAAAATCTAATAGCTGGTGAAAAAACTAGTCCTGAACTGCTGAGCGGGCAATCACAAGCCAGCAGTATCAGTATAAACTTAGACTTGACCTAATTTAGTTTTGTTTGTTGTAGGTCATGATTAAGGTTCGCTAAACAGGGCCGAATCATTGACAGTGGTGTTAGGTGGTACTTAGACCTGAATTAGCAGTATAGTATTAGTCATCCTAAAAAATAAAAAAATAAAATAAAATCCTAATAAATTTTGTTTTGACCTAATTCTATTGTTGTCTATAGAGTTAGTTCCACCTCTGCGCAGATTCCCCCGCTCTCTTCTCTCTCTCCCCCTCAGGTGTCCTTCATTGGCCTGACGTACACCCCCGCCGCTGCAGCCCTAGGTCCGGCCGTCATCGCCCTAGCCACCTGTCGTCACCCTAGGCCATCTACCCGCTACTCCATCTACTGTCTGACACCCCGGGCTCTTCACCACCACCGACCCCTATCCTCATCATCCTGGTCACCTGCCTGCCTAAGGGAAGGGGGGGACCCCCCCCCCCCCCCCCAGCCTCATCACCTCCTCTTAATCCATGTCACCAACGCGGACTCATGGATTCCTCAGATCATCCTCATGGAACTCCCAATCTTGTTACCCTTTTTGCCACCTAGCTAATTAACTAGTATTCTCTAAGCCTACGAACACTTAAAGACTGCATTTTCTATTTCTTTTTGGACTCTACTTTTTAGATTTTCAACTCCCTTCCCTGATCTTAGGATAATTTAAAAATTACATTTTTATATCCCTTCTGTTGGACTCTTTTTTACATTTTCAATTTTCTGTTCTCTTGTACATTTTATTTCCATAATAAACCATTCACAGAGTTTCATTATCGGAAACTCTGTGCATGGTTTAGCCCGGCATCTCTCGGCCTGTCTCGGAGGGGAGTCCCCAGATGGGGGTCCGCTGCTGTGGCCTGGTGGGTGGGCCCGTCCCCCGCGTGGCCTGCTCTCACGCTCTCAGTCACTATGCTGGTGGCTGGGGGCTGGGGGGGCGGGTCGCGTGGGGGCTGGGTCCGCCTGGGCCGCAGCAATTGGCCCCTAGCACAACGACCTCACAAGGTTCCTCCTCAGCCAAGTCACTGGGGCAATCCATGCGGCGATCCATATGGTGGAAAGGTTTTCTTGCGTTCACTGGGGGTGAGGGGGTGCCGCTGTGTCCCGGCCTGGCCTTCCCTCCCACGCCATATGTGGGCGGGGGCCGGGTCGGGGGGCATCGGTGCTCTTCATCACTGGTCGAGGGCTGCCGGTTGGTTTAGAACAGCTTAGGTAGGCGATAGATTAGCTACAGCCTAAGGCTGACCTGTTAGGTTCAGGCTAAAATCAGACTAGAGCAGGGTAGGATAGGCCAGATTAGGCTGTAGATTAGCTAGACACTATGTCCCAGTTAGCTCTGGTTAATGCTTAGAGTAGTCAGTTGTCTGATCTTCTCCCCCCCCCCTCTCTTTCCCCCTTTCCCCGCTTCTTCCCTTCTTCCCCCTTCTTGTTCTCCTCTCTTTCCATGCTCTTTCCTCCCCCACATCCCACCGCCCCCCCCTCCCTTCTCCTGCTCTCTCCTCATTCTCCCCCCCCTCTGCTCCTTCTCCTCTTCTCCCCTATTTTCCTGAATCCCTGCCACTTCCTGCTCTCCCTTCTCTCACATTCCCCCTGCTCTCCTTCCCCTGCACCCTCCCACCTCTCCTTCTCTGTCCTCTCCTCCTCCACATTTCCCATTTTCCCCCCACCCTCGCCCTAATCCGGGCCCGTATCCTACTCCCTCCCTCCACCCTAGACCCTACCTCTACTCTCTGTCCTCCCCCCTCTCTCACATTCCCCCTGCTCTTCTTCCCCTGCTCTCCTTCCCCTGCACCTCTACTCTCTGTCCTCCCCCCTCTCTCACATTCCCCCTGCTCTCCTTCCCCTGCACCCTCCCACCTCTCCTTCTCTGTTCTCTCCTCCTCCACATTTCCCACTTTCTCCCCACCCTCGCCCTAATCCGGGCCCGTATCCTACTCCCTCCCTCCACCCTAGACCCTACCTCTACTCTACCTCCCCTGTACCCTTCCACCTCTCCTTCTCTGTTCTCTCCTCCTCTCTGCCCTCTCCTCCCTCTCACATTCCCCCTGCTCTCCCTCCCCTGCACCCTCTCCTTCTCTGTTCTCTCCTCCTCCACATTTCCCATTTCTCCCCACCCTCGCCCTAATCCGGGCCCGTATCCTACTCCCTCCCCTCCCCCAACCCTAGACCCTACCCCTACCCTGGCTCTCCCTCCCCTGCACCCTCATCTCTCCTCCCCTGTTCTCTCCTCCTCCACATTTCCTATTTTCTCCCCACCTCCCCCCTCTCCTCCCTCCCTCCCTCCACCCTAGACCCTACCTCTACTCTACCTCCCCTATACCCATCCACCTCTCCTTCTCTGTTCTCTCCTCCTCTCTGTCCTCCCCCCTCTCTCACATTCCCACTGCTCTCCTTCCCCTGCGCCCTCCCACCTCTCCACATTTCCTATTTTCTCCCCACCTCCCCCCCTCTCCTCCCTCTCCCTCCCTCCTCCACTCTCCTGCTTTCTTCAAATGTTCAAATGTTATCTTTATTCTGTATATTCTTGTTACTGTGTGTTAGCTAGAATCAGCTAGACATACTTTCTGTGAAGCCCTCTGAGACATGCTTGTGAATTAGGGCTATATAAATAAACTTGACTTGACTTGACTTGACCTTATGCTGTCAAGACCCTACTTGGATGGGTTATCTATGGACCACTGAGAGGAGGCATGGAGACTGGGAGCAGCTGTCCTAGCATTACTGCCAACCGAATATCCATTGCTCGGATAGAGGAACTGTTGGTGAAGCAATACAACCACGACTTCAATGAGAGATCAACAGAGGAAAAGCCAGAAATGTCGAGAGAAGATCTCAAGTTTATTGAAATCATGAACACTTCAGCTGAACTAGACAACGGGCATTACTGCTTGAGGTTACCTTTCAGAGAGCATAATGTCACCATGCCCAATAACCGCCATGTTGCTGAGCAAAGGGTCCTCTGCCTGAAAAGGAAAATGGAGAGAAATGCTACATTTAAAGAGGAATACACCCAGTTTCTTGGTGATGTCATAAATAAAGGCTATGCGGAGAGGGTGCCAGATCACCAACTGGAAGGAAAAGAAGGACAAGTCTGGTACATCCCGCATCATGGCGTGCACCATCCTAAAAAAGGAACTTTGAGAGTGGTGTTTGATTGCGCTGCAAGCTTCAAAGGGATGTCACTTAACAGTCAGCTCCTCCAGGGGCCTGACTTGACAAATTCATTGCTTGGAGTTCTCACAAGGTTTCGTCAAGAAACTATAGCAGTGATGGCTGATATTCAAGCAATGTATCACCAAGTTAAAGTGGCAAAACAAGATGTAGATTTTCTTCGCTTCCTGTGGTGGCCAGACGGTGAACTGTCACAACATCTCACTGAATACAGAATGACTGTTCATCTGTTTGGCGCAATATCATCGCCCAGTTGTGCCAGTTTTGGCCTAAAAAAGACTGCTGAAGACAACAGAGCAGAATTCCCAGCACATGTGATCGACACCATCAACCACAATTTTTACGTGGACGATTGCTTAAAGTCCCTGCCCTCAGAGGATGAAGCTGTGGCCTTGGTGAGAGACCTGACAGCTCTATGCCAGTTGGGAGGATTTCAGCTGGTGAAATGGACTAGCAACAGCAGGTCAGTGTTGGAATCCATTGATGTGGAAAAAAGAGCCAAGGAAGTGAAAGAATTGGATTTCGACAGAGACAACCTCCCTATCGAGAGAACACTGGGACTGCAGTGGTGTGCAGAAACAGACACCTTCAGGTTCAAGATGGCTGTCCAGGAAAGACCACTGACAAGACGGGGCATCTTGTCCGTGGTAAGCTCTGTTTATGACCCCATTGGATTTTTGGCACCCTTTACCTTACCTGTCAAGTTGATGCTGCAAAACCTCTGTAGGTTGAGCTACACTTGGGATGATCACATTCCTCAGAACTACCAGCTGCAGTGGGTGGGGTGGCTAGAAGACCTAAAAAGGCTCAGCACATTTAGCGTGCCAAGATGCATCAAGCCCAAAGACTTTGGACAGCTCATAAGTGCCCGACTACATCATTTCTGTGACGCCAGTGAGGATGGTTACGGCACAGTTTCGTACCTCAGGCTGCAGAATGACAAAAAGAAGGTTCACCTAGCCTTCATTCTAGGAAAGGCACGAGTTGCTCCAGTAAAGAAAGTGACAATCCCAAGGATGGAACTAACAGCCGCTGTGCTTGCAGTGCGGGTTGACAGGATGCTAAAATCAGAACTGCAACTAGAGCTGGAAATTTCAACCTTCTGGACAGACAGCACAACAGTGCTAAAGTACATCAGGAACGAAACAAAGCGCTTTCACACCTTTGTGGCCAATAGGATTTCTGCTATAAGAGAAGCCACTGCCATCTCACAATGGAGGTACGTTGATACAAAGCAGAATCCGGCTGATGAGGCCTCTCGCGGGGTGAAGGCTGAGTATCTTCTCACAGCCAGCAGATGGATCCATGGCCCAGATTTTCTTTTCAACAATGAAGGAGAATGGCCTATTAACATTGTGGATTCTGCTTCTATCAGCAGTGATGACCCGGAGGTCAAAAAAGAGGCTACGGTGAATACTGTGCTCATCAAGGATGCACCAAAAGCAACAAATACCATCAACAAAGAGGCACAGAATGCAACAAACCAGCTCATAACCCATTTCTCTTCATGGAAAAGGCTGAAGATCTCTGTTGCTTGGTTTCTCCAACTGAGAAAGATGTTGCTGCTGTTGAGTCAGAAGAGGAAGGAAATACAAGCTTCTGTGTCCAGCAGTGGACTTGACATAGCTCAACAGAAGAAGAAAGTGGAAAGGGAGATGCAAAGTTTCAGAGCCACACTCAGTGGTCAAACTGTGTCTCTTGAAGATATTGACACCACTGAAAGTGTCATAATTCAGTACTGTCAATTGGAAAAGTTCAGTGATGAAATAACTTCTTTGAAAAGGGGAACATCTGGAGTGAAGAAAGTCAGTCACATCTACAAACTGGATCCAGTGCTGGACAAGGGGCTGTTGAGAGTGGGAGGAAGGCTTAACAAAGCAGCTATGCCTGATGACATGAAACACCCAGTCATTCTTGGTAAAGATCAGCACATCTCCACTCTCATTTTACGCCACATTCATGAGCAATTAGGACATTGTGGTAGAAATCACCTGCTTTCCAGACTTCGTCAACATTACTGGATCACCAGTGCAAATGCTGCTGCCAGAAAGATCCTCTCTTCCTGTGTTATCTGCAGGCGGTATAGGGGGAAATTGGGCGAACAAAAGATGGCAGATTTGCCGAAAGAAAGACTCCAACCTGACTTCCCACCATTCACAAATGTGGGCGTTGATTATTTTGGCCCTTTTGAGGTGAAGGCAGGCCGCAGCTTCGTCAAACGCTATGGGGTGATCTTCACTTGCATGTCCAGTAGGGCAGTGCATTTGGAAATGGCATACTCATTGGACACCAGTTCTTGCATCCATGCACTGCGCAGATTTATCTCTAGAAGAGGCCAAGTATCACACATCAGATCGGATAACGGAACCAATTTCGTGGGAGCAGAACGCGAGTTGAGAGAGGCTCTATCTGCTCTGAATCACAAGACAATTCAAAACTCACTACTTCAGTCTGGAGTGAAATGGAGCTTCAACACTCCTGCTGCATCACATCATGGCGGAGCATGGGAGAGAATCATTCGCATGGTCAGAAAAGTGCTGAACTCCGTACTTCATCAGCAAACTGTGAATGATGAAGGATTGCAAACTCTTCTGTGCGAGGTGGAAGCCATATTGAATGACCGTCCCTTAACAAAGATCTCAGATGATCCTAACGATCTCGAACCCTTGACTCCAAATCACATCCTCTTGTTGAAAGGCAAACCTGCTCTACCACCTGGCCTGTTTGAGAAAAGTGACCTGTACACCAAACGACGATGGAGGCAGGTTCAGTTCCTCTCAGATCTCTTTTGGCACAGATGGATTCGGGAATACTTGCCACTGTTGCAGGAACGGCAACGGTGGTCAAAGGACAAGAGAAGCTTTGTCACAGGAGATGTTGTGATTGTAGCGGACTCTACCGCCCCTCGTGGATCCTGGTTGTTGGGAAAGGTTCTGCAGACCTTTCCTGACGCGCAGGGTTTGGTGCGGTCTGTTAAAGTCCAGACCAAATGTAACATACTGGAGCGACCGATCACAAAGATCTGTCTTCTGTTGGAAGCTGACTGATTGGACATTGGGGTTTTTCTCTGACCCTATGGATTATGGACATTGGGGTTTTTCTCTGACCCTATGGATTACGGACTATGGTACATAGACATTGAAAACACACTTGCACTACGGCCTTGTTTAAAAAAAAAAAAAAAAAGGCTCCATTGTTTGTATGATGTTGAATTGTTATGTTATTTTACAGTAACAATTAGGGGCCGGTGTGTTGTAGCCAATTTTGATGTGTTCTATATGTTGTGCATGTGTGTGGTATGGATATTGGTGTCAGGGGTCAACTTTGCTGTAGTTGATTCACCTGTACACTAGAGGGCATGGGCACCTAGGTAATCACCCTCACATTACTCTACATAGGTGGGTCACAGGTGCACGGCATGAGGGAATCAGCAACTGGGAAGCCACAAAGTTTTTCAACCGTGTGTGGTCGGCTGGTTGAGGTCTTGTAATGCAGTATTAGTTTGTTTGTTTGTTTATTAAGTAAATTTCATGAGCTCGGTTTTATACCATTACTTAGTGCACCCGGCTTTTTGTAGGTGTATTTTTAAATATTTGCAATAATAAAACGTCAAATGCATATTCCATGGCGGACCTCCCTTCTTGCATCACCATGAGTTGGAAATGTCTTCAAATTCCCTCAAGTGGCATTTTTTGTTGTTGGATTGCCACTACAACCTGTAAACCTAATCTTTACACAACATAGGTTATTACACGTTATAACCTGTAGGCCTAATCTTTACACTACATAGGTTATTACACGTGGATTCCAACCTGTATGTAGCATGAGAGCAAGTGTGTTGTGGCGAATATATCCCGCTGATAAGCTGTTATCCCACGAGGCCGCAGGCCGAGTGGGATAACAGCTTATCAGCGGGATATATTCCACAACACCACGCAGCTCGAGTGCTATATTGCTTTTATAAAACGGTTTCCAAGTATAATAATATAATAATAATAATACTATAAGTCCGACTGGCATGGTATTCTGATAGAGTCAGTTGAAACACTACTGTAAGGCGGGACCGCAAGAACATGCGGGTGATTTGATTGGATCGTTCTGGAGACTGAAGTTGACATTGGCCGATCCTGGCGCTTGCTGAGAAGCTGAGAGCTTTCTGGAAAGCCGACAGGCAGCTCGAGCGCAGCGCTGCATTCTCAGCGCTTGCTGAGAAGCTGAGTGCTTTCTGCAAAGCCCGACACCAACTAACGTTACGGGGTTAAATGCGGGGTTAACAGCCTTTTTTTTGCAAAGAAAACATTAGCCCGCATTTATTCTTGTACAAAACATAATTTTCTGCGAAGTATTAGTAAAGTTATAAGCGAAGATCGATTCACAAGGATCTGACAGCTGTCTCCGCCATTTGTTTTTTTTGAGGTAACCAAAGGCTTTTAGTAAGAGAGTTGCCATGGCAACCAATAACCCATGGTGGGTTATTGGATTTATACAATGGCTGTGAACCAATCAGATTGCTTGATTTGAGAGAGCCGTTTTATAATGTGTATTATAAAACGGCTCTCTCAAATCAAGCAATCTGATTGGTTCACAGCCATTGTATAAATCCAATAACCCATGGCCATACTTGGAAACCGTTTTATAAAAGCAATATAGCACTCGAGCAGCGTGTGTTGTGGCATATATCCCGCTGATCAGTTGTTATCCCACTCGGCCTGCGGCCTCGTGGGGTAACAACTGATCAGCGGGATATATTTGCCACAACACACTAGCTCTCATGCTATATTGCTTAATTATAACCTCTAGGCCTAATCTTTACACTACATAGGTTATTACACGTGATAACCTGTGGACCTAATCTTGACACTGCATAGGTTATTACATGTTATAACCTGTAGGCATAATCTTTACACTACATAGGTTATTACACGTTATAACCTGTAGACCTAATCTTGACACTACATAGGTTATTACATGTTATAACCTGTAGGCCTAATCTTTACACTAAATAGGTTATTACACATTATAACATGTAGGCCTAATCTTGACACTACATAGGTTATTACACATTATAACCTGTAGGCCTAATCTTTACACAAATAGGTTATTACACATTATAACATGTAGGCCTAATCTTTACACTACATAGGTTATTACACATCATAACCTGTAGACCTAATCTTGACACTACATAGGTTATTACACATTATAACATGTAGGCCTAATCTTGACACTACATAGGTTATTACACATTATAACCTGTAGGCCTAATCTTTACACAAATAGGTTATTACACATTATAACATGTAGGCCTAATCTTTACACTACATAGGTTATTACACATCATAACCTGTAGACCTAATCTTTACACATAGGTTATTACACTTTATAGCTATGCATTGATTCTCTTTGCTTGGCCCACTTGAGACCAAATTGGGTCCCATGTGGCCAGTGGACTAAAACGAGTTGGAGACCCCTGCAAGTGATGTCATTTTCTGAACTTACCAGACTGTTCTAGCTGTTCTATTATTTGCATTTACCCACTTAGGGGCCCTTTACACAAGGACAGTTTCTGGAAGAAACGACACAATAGCGTTTCCTTCACACCTTTTCCGTCACACCTTCTCCCTGTTTACATGAGCGCTGTTGAATTTTTAAAACACCGTAATGTACATGCCACGTCGCTAGGTGGCAGTGTGATCACCTTATTCTTTGCCCATACAAGGATTACGTCATTTCGTAATCGTCTTTCCGGTTTTAAACACGGAAGTAAAGTATGCCTACCGCAGTCGTTTAGACTTGCCAAAAAGCTGTTTTCCAGCTAAAAAAACCCCAAACTGTTTTAAAGTTTTAATATTTGTCGGGTGAGAACGTAACATATATGTGACCAGTTTATCAGAATAACGCCTATTGGAAATCTTTAACGAGCAGCGAGGACCGGGAGCGCTGAGTGTGCTATCTGTCAAACCCTACTGTAGTTAGGTTACTGGCAGTGAGAAAACACTGTCGACGTGCTTTTGTAACTAACGTTAAATGCCGACCGGGTACAGCCATCGGCTCCTCGCAGCAGTAACGTTATGAACAGGTAACTGAAGTTGGCCGCAGTGTAGGTTAATTCTGAATGTTGCCAAACTTCATTCATACTGACGTTTTATTTTGAAAATGGTTGCCAACTCGCGCACGGCTATGGCGTAATCGCGTGTGTCGCGTGTGCAGGCACGTCAGAGTTCCTGAAATGAGCCGTCTCAAGTGATTACATGGAGCCCTCAGCGGGGAACGTCACCAAGAATTTCACTCTGGAGGGTGGTTTCAAAATGTGTCGTTTCCTAAGCCCAAATTCGCCGTTGCCGTCTAAAAGGGAGGCACTAACGATAAAATAATTCCCCGTCACCATAGGAAACCGTCCTCGTGTAAAGTGCCCCTCAGTCATTATATCCACATTACTGAAAAATCTCATTGTGTTAATGTTTTGGTAAAGCACCAATAGTCAGGGAAGGAATGCCTTCTTTGCATTTGATTTCGATCATAGTATTGTGCTTTGACTTAGAACTTAGCCTACTTCCACTTAGGCTACAATTTAGCCCCCTTCCACTTAGGCTACAATTTAGCCCACTTCCTCTTAGGCTACAATTTAGCCCACTTCCTCTTAGGCTACAATTTAGCCCGCTTGGTAGGAAAGAGACTCTGGTGGACATTCCTGCAGTCAGCATGCCAAGTGCATGCTCCCTCACAACTTGTGACCTCTCTGTCATTTCAGGGCTCTAGCTTGAGGACCTCCCGTCGTCCCGGAGCCGATACAAATAGCATCGGAGAGGATGTGAATTAATTTTGGGATGAATTTGGGACAAGAGTTTTATTTATTTATGTTAAAGGTCACGTTGGATGACTTTAACTAATGAAAAAGGTAATGATAATGAGAGAAAATCAATGGTTTTAAAGGTCCCATATTGTGTGGTTTACTGCTGTTTTAAACATTTGTCAGGGGTCTTTAAAATAATCTGTTTGGGATTTGGAGACATCTCGATTTTTTTTCTTGTATTTACCCTCTGCAGGTCAGTATAGTCAGTTTGTTCTACAAAGGCCCTGGTCTGATTGGACGATGAGGCGCACCGGTGAGGCGCCCCTCTGATTGGCCGCCTGAGCTGTCACTCAAAGCAAACGCTGACTGGGCCAGCTGTGCCTGTATGCTGCCTGTAGCCTCCTTTAGCTAGCTGCACTGAGCTAAAGAGTCACAAAAAAAGAGTGTGAAAGTGAGACCGTTTGACAGATTCAGATTTAGAGGAAAAGGAACAGTTGAGCGGACCCCATTCGCATTGCAGGTTGTTGGCATAGTGAGCGGACCCCGTTTCGGTGCGGTAAGTGGAGTGTGTTTTTATCTTAGCTTTGGCTTGTGTCGCTAACGTTAGCATAGTAAGCTTGCACAACTACAGATTTCCTTGTCTGTCACGGCTATTATCCCTAGTGTTATATTATATTATCACTATAGCCTATTTGGACCCCAGGAAAACTAGCTGTTGTCTAGGCGGCAGATAATGGGGATCCTTTTTAATAAGCAATAGACGCCTAGCTTGGCTGCTGCGTGGATGTACTGCTGCCGACTGGCTAATCCACAGCGGACATACGCATAACGTTCATTTACGTTCAAATGCATCAAATTGATGTGAAGATTCATCAAGGGATACAAATATTGACATGACACATGTAAACAATAATGCTTATTGTGTCCTATCCTATCTATTAATTTGGACATGACTGTTGTAACGTTAATTCATGCCAGTGTCATTCCACCCGTGTAACATCTTACTTCTTGAGTTGATACCTTTATGGTTTGTTGTATGTTACAATAGTACAGTAACGTTACTCACATCTACTCTAAATTGCCTGTGCAAAATAATAAATGTCATTGTCAATGTAATGTTCTGAAGCTTGCAAAATGCAATAACAGTTACCCGTTCTCATTCCTTTAGGTTGCCAGAAGAATCAAGCCTGTTCAAGATCATCTTGGCATGTATGTTCACTTCAGAATGCAATCAACAAAATCAGACTATGGACCCTTAACAGCTTAGAGGTATTATTAAAGTATAGCAGTTGTGTATTCTGTGCATGCATTGATTTGCCAAATATGGCCAACATGGATACTGTACATGACAATACATTTGAGCAAAGTAATTGTGTTGTACTTTATTACACATCCATGTAGATAAACAGTACTTCTTACAGAATCTAATTATTTTATTATAGAAAATACACACAAAAAAATCCTTGTGCAGGACCATGCTATGCTGCAAAATCACAGGAATGTTCCACTGGAGCAGTAAAGTGGTGCAGTATCAATCGTATAAATTATAGGAGTATTAAAAAAAAGATGAAATATATTTGACAGTATGTGTACTCTATCCTCAATCTCTACAGATAGATCCTTTGTCAGCTAGGTAGCTGGAGGATTTCTCGGTTGCAGGTGTGTGGATGTGGTGCTGGGTGCTGCGCTCTCCGACGCTGGTGATGGCTGATGATGCTTCAGGAGACATGACTGAATGGGGGGGGAAACAGCTCCATTACAAGAGTGTACATCATTATGTAGCAAATTAGCGATTTTCATGTACAGATTATTTTATAATAACATTTCTATATTTATTGAATTGTCATATTTACAAAGTTTTGTGTGTACAATAAAAATGTGTTGGTAAACATACCGTACTGAAAGTCGGCTAAGCAGACGGCAGGATCTTACTCTCCTGGATGGTCTCTCTTGGTAGCTGGGGATGTCAGACTGGTTGTAGCCTACTAGAGAGGCACAAAAGGGGAAAGTTGGCTCAATCTCTGCAATCTAAAACTACATTACCTACAAACTACAGCCTCAATAATTACTAGGGATGTTCATCAGTTATCGAAAATCGATAATTGATCGTTAAGGAATGGAATCGATCATGTGGAATTTTTATCGATTTTGTTATTATAAAAAAATAAATAATAATAATTGCGGACTAGGTTTGGGTGGAATTCGTTCCTCCTCGCCCCACTCCATTGCACAGCCGACTAACGTGAGGTGGAGGTTCATATAGTCTCTAGTTTTCTGGCTGGGCACGGGCCTTTGTGCCAACAAAACTGTTTTAAACATGGGGAATTCACACCGACATGCGCCGGGGACAGCAGAGTGTTGGAGAGGAGACACATTGAAATAAAGAGTTCATTGAGGAGAACACGTTGTCTTTCGTATTTTCTGCCATAGGCATTCATTTTGTAAAAAAAAAATATATATATATACTGTATATATATTAATATGATCGATAATCGATAATTGATCGTTAATTTTCCCCGATTTCCGATTATGGACATTTTCAAAATGAACATCCCTAATAATTACCATGTATTCTAAATGTTTCCAACTGTCTCAAGGAAAATAGGACATGATAACCTCTAGAGAAGTAGTATTCCTTGTAGTGTCATTCATGTTTATGGTTGCGACAACAACCGTTTACAAAACTAGCAGGCTTACCAGAGGTGCAAACACAAGTGAAAAGCTATCAATGGCTGCATCTAATCAGCCAGTAACTAATGTAGGCTATCTTCCATTATTTTAGTGTTAGAAGTCAAATTTACTGACAATAGTCCTTGGTCACCAAAGTAATGAATGTTACCCTTTTAGTTTTGTTACAGAGTTGCTGATCGGTTGTCATGTGTCCAGTCAGCCAGAGAAGCTGCTTGGCTAGCATGCTAACTAATGCCTAACGCTCAATTAGCTTATTGCAACTAGTCCCTAACATTGATCAACGTTACAGTACTTGTGTCCTAACGCCACCGGGACAAGGTGTTTGTTTTTGGCTGGCTGAGGTTAGCCTATAAGGCAGTTGTTGTGGCTAACAGCATCCATTCACACTAGGCCAGCAGATACGCCTACCCCACTAACATTAATCTCTTCCATTATGTTTTCAAACCCAGCAAGCTGTATATAACTGAACAACCACAAAGTGGTGACACTTACTTACCCATGGGTTCAGTTTAGGGATGCACCGATTGCCATTTTCTTGGCCGATTCCGATTTCCGATTTTTGAATAGTCTGACTTGCCGATACCGATTTTTGCCGATTCCGATTTTTTTTTCTAAAAACAACATTTGACAGCTTACACAAACGTTTTTGTAACTTTGTTTGAAAATTAAGATTCATAGAACAATTCTTACATCTAATGGGGATCCAAATAAACAAATAAACAATTCTTATCATTTGCATGAAGTAGGACCATCTCACTCAAACACATCTCAAAATAAAAGTGTTCCAGGTTAGGCTACTGGACAGAGCTTTTTTGTGCAAATACAATGAATACAAAAATTAAATTAAATCCAATAGCCTATATCCCACAGCTATCATGCATTTACTTTTCCAAAAGAAAACAGGTGCAACAGAACATCAAAATGATCCATGGACAAGGAGTTTATAGACTGGCTCCAGACCAGTCCTCTTGAGTAGAGGGGAAATTAGTTTATGAGTTACAGTAACGATCTTCAGTCTGAATATCAGGCGGAGTTTACACACAGTCCGAAGTTTGGTATGCGTATTTTTATCTGCCATCCGAAAAAATATCGTCACGCACAGAAAACGTTGCACACTTGTGAGTCCGATCATCGACCTATATAAGATGGACGCAATTCCATGGTCCCATAAGTGAAGCCGCTGCATGTTAGATCGCCGCCCTGACGGCTGAATCCAGTATTAGGTCACAAGGCCCGCCTCCCCATGTTAGTGGATGGGAAAATCACAACCGAAATAATCACAGTATACGTCAGATAATTTTTTTCCAAAGGTGGTTTGTATCATTTTAGATAGTCATTATCATGCTAATGCCTGTGCAAGTGGTCATTTTTCTGATCAGTTTGTTTTTAAGTAGTTATTTGACATATAAAAAGGGATAAAAATGGATGATTGACAGCTGTGGCAGCCAGTCTCAAGCCGTCATTGGCTGGACAGGGTCTGCACATAATAGATCTATTCGTCACAGACAAGACACACGGCTTTATGTTATCTAACGCTGCCTGGAGGTCGGTGGCTCATGTTGGCTGTGCTGGCTACAGACATCAATGGACCCCAATAAAAAGAACATTGTTTTGAGGAATGAAAACAAATGTTTTGTGCGCGAGGAATTAACGTTGGTTGGGGACTGAAGTAAGTTCAGAAAATATGTGTTTTATGAGTTACTCCAGCTACGTTATAAGTAGGCTACACAATGGTTTTAACATGCAAGCTAGGCATGGGTCGATTTCCGGTTTTACCGGTTCGGTTCGGTATACGAGCCCAAACCGGTTTGATCACGTGCAAACCGAAAAAACCTAAAAAAAAAAAAAAAAAAAAAAGTTTATTTTTATTTTTATTTTTTTGCCAGTCCATTCTGATTGCACTATTGTTCGTATTAGCCTCTTCTCAAGTTGCACTAGTAGGCAAAAGTCTTATTTTGTTTATTATGTTGATGTTTGAAGAAAAGTTAAGCTGAATAGTTATGAGAAATAAAAACAGTGTGTTGTTACAGTTAAAAGGTTCTGCTTATTTGTATTCAGTGTTCGTGCTGGTTGGCAGCATACCAGCTTAGAGGTGCATTATCGCCACCAACTGCAGCCGCTTTGATACGTTTTTTTGGGGAATATCGAACCGGTTTCAAAATGTTCAAACCGACCCATGCCTAGGCCCTATATTGTGTGAATTTGTGAGTTTTGAAGTTTATAAGGCAGCTCAGCTGTAAGCCAATCCATTCTGATTGCACTGCTTGTGTTTTTATTAGCCTTTTCTCAAGTTGCACTATAGGCAGAAGTCTTATTTAATTTATTATTTTGATGTTTAGAAGAAAAGTTGAGCTGAATAGTTATGAGAAATAAATACAGGGTGTGTTTGTTACACAGGTGTCCTGCTTCTTTTTATTCAGTATCATTGCTGGTTGACAATACCAGCTTAGAGGTGTATTATCGCTATCAGGTGGACTGAAGTTGCACTACAGACAGTTATGGGCCACACTCGGGAGCCCTGCTTTAAAAAAAAAAAAAAAAAAAAAAAAAAAAAAAAAATTACAAAAAAAATCGGTATACCGGTTCGATCCGGTTTAGACGGCAATATCGAACCGGTTTTAAAATTTTCAAACCGACCCAGCCCTAATGCAAGCTAGCATTAGCTGCTTGCATGTCGGCTGTTTTTCATATTACTATAACTTAACAACCGATAACGATAGCTGGAATAACACAATAATAGACACATATTTTCAGAACTGACCAGGTTGTCCAACTGACAGGAAATGTGTTTTATAACGTTAACTCCCGTCGGGTATAAGATGAGGGCGGCCTAGTAGTACTACACAACCACCATTAGCTCATCGCTAACGGGTTAGCATGACATACACAATGGTTTTAACATGCAAGCTAGCATTAGCTGCTTGCTAATCGGCTGTTTTTCATATTACTATAACTTAACAACCGATAACGATAGCTGAAATAACACAATAATAGACACATATTTTCAGAACTGACCAGGTTGTCCAACTGATAGGAAATGTGTTTTATAACGTTAACTCCCGTCCCGGGTATAAGATGAGATGAGGGCGGCCTAGTAGTAGCTACACAACCACCATTAGCTCATCGCTAACGGGTTAGCATGACATACAAACAGACGTTTTATTTCTTGTAGGCTATTAAAGCAACAAACGTTTTTATATGCATATCTGGGGGAAATGCTTTGACTGTGGGGATGTTCGTTCTTCATAAGCTCCTCTCTTAGCAACGATATACCAGGCAATAGACCAGGCAGCCTGGCTCAGGTCTAGGCTAACGCGGGTAACAACGTAGCCTCACGGTTACATTTGTTAAACCAACATTTGCACCAAAAGAAATGTAATCATAAAGTTAATCAAAATGCCACGGAAACATTAGGCTAATCAACACAGAGCTGTTCATCCGAGAATTTCCCCCAGTGAGAGGCTGAGCCAAGCAGCCCTGGCTCCTCTTGCGGGCTGAGAGCAGCCGAAGGTCTGACTTGTCTGGCTGATACAACCATTGACAGTACAACTCAATCTCCGACAACGGAGAACGTTACAGGCTGCAGTACCCACAACACCAGCAAACAACGTTGCGTAAAGCGTCAAGGTTAGATTTGTAACACCAACATTTGCTCCAAAAGGAATTAAATCATAAAGTTAATCAAAATGACACGAAAACATTAGGCTAGACACAGCAATCCCCCCAGTGAGGCTGTTGTCTTGACTGAGGCCTGCCTCCACTTCCGGCCCGCGCTGAGAGCGCTGAGAGCACAGCAGCAGCCCGGAGGTCTGAATCTCCGACAACCAAAATCAGATTTTCGTACAGGCGTCATTTTGATAAACTGATCTCATAGTGGGAATCTTCCTGGTTACTTTTGGCGAGACAAAAAATATTACAACTTAAAGTGTAATATTTACAGAGCTAGACTGTATATAAATACACAACGCACTGTGCGCATTCTAGAAACAGCAGCTCTACATAAGAAAGTTCAGAGGGGCGTGGAGCTCTCACAGGTTCTCAATCAAAGGCGCTACTGCGCATGCTCTGGTTCACTGATCTGGCCGGATTTTGGCTTCAATACACATACAGGGCGGAGATACGGACGCTCTCTCCATTCATATTATAACTCAATGAGTCCGATGCATTTTTATTATTATGTCCGTCGTTCTCATGTCGTTCTATTTGCAATACGAAACAAATAGTCTCTCCTGTATCCACGTTACAACATGACTGACAGGCTGAGGCAGCAGCGCTGATGTGGAATGGAGAAAGCAGGTCGGGGAATGGTTATACTGGACACAATGCTCACGTTCACCTCGCCAAGCCAGCTGTGCGCGGTGGCGGGTTGCTGGAGCACCGCTTCCCGGGGAGAGAGAGCAGAGAGAGAGGGGCCAGTGAGGTGAAGCGAGCCGCTCTGACTGGACTCCAGCCGAGCGGGACTCGGCTGCATCTCTGTCTCCACGGCTTATTTTCGACTTGCATGTGTGACAAACTGCGAGCTTTGTCTACTTCACTGACGGTGAAAAAAATCCACAACGAGGAAGGTATGCTGGCGTGTGTGGTGTGGTGGCTGGGTGCCTGTCTCGGTGCTTTGGGGTGCGCGCACGTCACGTGAAAATCGGCTCACAGAATCGGCTATTTAGAGTGACCGGCGCAGATCACCGATCGAGGCCGATCACGTGAAAATCGGCCATTTCCGGTCACGTGCCGATCGATCGGTGCATCCCTAGTTCAGTTCATTGTTTTCTGGACATGTTTCCATGCTACAGTAACACAGCAGCTAACAGAACAGACAGGCCTCCCATGCCGACCTCCATTGTACGCGAACACAACAGGTTTCCTGCAGGCAGCTGTCGGGGCTGTGAGGGGGCGGGCTCTGGACGGCCCTGTGAATTTTTAGCTCGACGCCTATTGGTTGGCGGCAAGTGACGTAGATGATCCATGGAACTTTGATTCGCCCTCTCCTGGGGCTCCCAATTTGTGGCAGGGGAGGGAGAGGAATGACTGTAGTAAGTGATTTCTTACTTTTACAGGTTAACACCCCCAAGCCACAAAACCCAATCAAAACCGATTTTTACAGTATGGGACCTTTAAATTCGGGACGCCCCTCATTCATTTCGGGGTGGCTTGTAGGGTAGTAGTTCTTTTTTCTTTTCTTTTTACGCATCAAATTCATGTGAACAGTAGGGATGGGTATCGTTTCATATTTTTCAATCCCGGTGCTAAAACGATACTTCTAAAACTGTACCAGTCCCTAAATGGTGCCTGACACGGTACTTGAAAAAGTAAAGTGGATTTAAACTTAGTTTTTTTTAAGAGGCTGTAAAGAGGATTTCAAATGATAATGTTATGTCCTATAATGTAAGTGAAGGTGCATGCAGCGCCAGTTTCTGAGCACCGGAGGGTGGATATTTTACTCAGCAGCTCAGGCATGGCACCTAAATGAGGCACCTAAATCTGCGTTGCAATTCGGTACCGGTAGTACTGGTTGTAAAAGTACCGGTACCATATCGGTATCGGGTTTCGGTACCCAACCCTAGTAGTGAACAGGGCTGAAGAAGCACAGCAGCTGAAGAAGAACGGCATTGTTATTCACGGTCACATTGCAACACACACACACACATTCTTGACAGGCTCTTGGACTCAGAGGGCAGGCTTGAGTGATCATAGGTTTCACCTCTGGTACACACTACACTAACCACAGATCAGAGAGGGAAAGAGAGAGAGAGAGAGAGAGAGAGAGAGAGGTTGGTATTTGACAAAAGAGGGAGAGAGACACAGAGGAGAGATAAGATGGAGGAGGTGATGGCAGGATGGATTGGAGAGGGAGAAGAAGAGAGAAGAGAAGGGTGAGTGGGAGACCGTTTAGATATTAGAGAAAAAAGAGAAAGAGAGAGGGATAAGACAGAAAGAGATGGAGAGAGCAAACTAGACAGCAGAGTAGAGAGAGAGAGAACAAACTAGATGTGTAAGTTGTATGTTATTCTAAAAGCCTAATTGGTGGCTTGTGAAACAGTGATTTGTGTCATTGTGTGATTTATCAGCTGTTGGAGAAAGAAAAGTTTTGGGAGTTTTTGAGCTTCCGTCGCTGACAAAGACGATGAAAGACTTCAACATCCAGGGTACCACGCTGTGTGGCAGCGCTCAGCTTTTCACAATGTGGACAAGTCACCGCAAAATGGCTTTTTCCACTCTCTGCCAGGAGCCATTAGCCTCATCCAGAAGTGTGGTGGGACAAACCACTGCAAATACACACACCCACACACATGCACGCACATACACACACAAACACATGCACCCACACACATGCACGCACGCACACACACACAAACACACAGAAACAGACACACACGCGCGCACATCACACACGCATGCACCCACACAAACACACACACACACGCACACACAAACACACACAGAAACAGACACACGCACCCACGCAGAAACACATGCACACACACACACACACACACACACGCACCCACACACACACTCGCACACACAGAAAGACACACACACATGCACGCACGCGCGCACACACACACACACACACAGAAACAGACACACGCACGCACCCCCCCACCCCCACCCCACGCACACACACACACACACACACACACACACACACACACAGTGGATCCAAAACTATAGTCACAGACGCCTACAACAGACTTTAGGAAAAGACATTAGGAAAAGTAATGTTCAGTGTGGGACACAAACTAAAAGTCTGTATTGCTAGTTTGTTTTTCTTGCCATACATTTCCTACTGCTGGAAACAGCCCTGTGTGATCCTCATCATCTCTACCTCTCTTTCCATCTATGATCAATCCTCCAGTGCTCTGGCTTTTGATACCTCCAATATGTGTTCTATCCTTCAGGGCTTCAGGGCTCTCTCCATACAATATGTGTTCTATCCTTCAGGGCTTCAGGGCTCTCTCCATCCTCTGTTCAGCTCGTTATATCCGTTTCTGCTCTCCAACAGACAAATCTCACCCCCACACACTCAACTAGGCCCAATGTTGTCTTACTATCATGCCAGCAATTATTTGCTACAGGTATGAGGAGAATTATACTGGTATATACTGTAGGTCCAAAATTTTACAATGCAGGGTAAAGCAGGGACTCTCATAAGGAAGAATTAGAAAAACAACCTGACCATGTGCCACGGCCAACCAATGCTGTAACTTAAAGGAACACTCCGCCGATTTTCAACCAGCTTTGTATCATTAGAACATCAGTAGTATATCAGAAAACTGTAAACAGGTTTGAAGTCATTCATTTAGTTTGACAGTTATTGAGAGTTGATTTGAGTTAAGTTGTGGACCAGTGATGTCATTCATGCACACAAACTGCAAAATGCAAACGACTATAAACCTGTTTACAGTTTTCTGATATACTACTGATGTTCTAATGATACAAAGCCAGTTGAAAATCGGCAGTGTCCCTTTAACCATTCACACGTGAGACTGCAAGTATACTGCAGCCACCTGGTGGTGGGAAATGGTATAGCAGCAACTATGTAAATTCACCATTTGGAATTGGTGGTGCCAGCCCTGATTTTCTTTTAACGTGATTTTTAATCCGAGGGTAATACTGTACAGGCGGTTTTAACTTGACATTTTATATTGCCCCTAGCTTACTTCCTGTTGCAGCGTTTGCTCTTACAATGGACCCTTTTCACCGGGGCCATTTTGTGTCGAAAAGGCAGAATAAACACAGGTGCAAGCAAAACACTAATGAGGGTTTCCAAATTCCAATCATGGAAGTTGGAAACCCTCAATAGTGTTTTGCTTGCACCTGTGTTTATTCTGCCTTTTCGACACAAAATGGCCCCCGTGAGAAGGGTCTATAGAGAGGCAAAGTGAAAACTTCCTGCTTTTCTCCCTGTACCAGCGCTGAAAAAATGGTGAACGGAGAATAACGTTACTTTTTTGATCCCGTTTGAATTGGGGTGCCAACGTTAATTTTGTCAATTTAAAACATAACTTTGCATGTCGAGAAAGTCACTTGCCACCCAGAAATGCGGAACCCCGCGGCAGTTAATAGTATGAATTGTGTCAAACAAACGTTAATATCTCAAACACTATACATCAGCAGAAGTAGTTTTTAAAATGTAAACCGAGTTAACTGGCTAGAGTCAGCCAGTCAAGCCTCGCGCCACTTGGGCTCCATAGTGTTCCATTGCCGTTGCCACCCAGTGACACGGTTTGTTTACCAAAATGCTGCTCGGCTGATCCCTCGTATAGCTGACAGGAAATAAGCTAGGTTTCAAACTGTTCCCTAGCAACACAATTCTGCGAAAACTGTCAATACCGGGGTAAGATTTGGGGAAGATTTAAAAGTATTTAAAAAATTGACAGCCCCCAACCCTACTCTCATGCTAAAATTTCAGCCCTCCTGGTCCTGTCGGAGCTGTGTGAAAGAGTGGAGCGGAGTATTAACAGGCTGGATCGGACCCTCCTGGTCCTGTCAGAGCTGTGTGAAGGGGTGGAGCGGAATATCAACAGGCTGGATCGGACTCAAAGCTGCTTTAAGACAGTCAGAGCATGTCCAGTCACTCACCACTCCACCCGCACCGGAAATCCCCACTCATCGATCCGACTGAGCCGTCCATCAATCACACACACACGCGCACAAGCACGTGCACACACACACGCACACACCTAGTCTGACTCGCTTTGCAGACATGACAATCAATGGGCTCAATTGAGTTATCACACATACATATACTCACTCACATACGCACACTCTACTTTCTCTCTCTCTCTCTCTCTCTCTCTCTCTCTCTCTCTCTCTCTCTCTCTCTCTCTCTCTCTCTCTCTCTCTCTCTCTCTCTCTCTCTCTCTCTCACACACACACACACACTCTACTCTCTCACACACACCCACACAAGCAAGAATTGATGAACGCACACAAAACCCACACAAATCTAAACCGAGGCAACCTGTAAATCATATAGTTTGCTTTATCGATTCAGACCATTTTTCCACTGATTTCTATAGAATTTGACTTATTTTTGCAGCCAGTGGAGTCGGCTCCTGCTGGCCATTAGAAACAATGCAGGTTTAAGGCACTTCTGCATTGGCTTCATTTGTCAGAAATCAGAACTGACACTCATTGGCACACACATGCACATGCACACACACACACACACACACACACTCACTCACTCACTCACTCACTCACTCACTCACTCACTCACTCACTCACTCACTCACTCACTCACACACACACACACACACACACACACACACACACACACACACACACACACACACACACACACACACACACTGCAGGCATTGC
The DNA here is from genome assembly GCF_964638095.1 of Poromitra crassiceps. NCBI lineage: Eukaryota > Metazoa > Chordata > Actinopteri > Beryciformes > Melamphaidae > Poromitra > Poromitra crassiceps. The sequence continues at coordinate 91,258,940 of NC_139624.1, read as the reverse complement.
CATTGACCTTTCCACTCAAAGACAGCAGGACATCAGCAAACAGGATGTGTCTGTGACCTTTCACACATCTACTGCTAAAGACCACAGTGCGCGGACACGCGTCACACACACACATACACTCGTGCACATACACACACTTGCACGCACGCACACACACTCACACACAAACATCAGCTGATCAGTGACCCTGATAGCTTCCTAAATTGACTCAATTGCAACTGCATTGACCCAAACTCTTTCACTGTGTGTGTGTGTGTGTGTGTGTGTGTGTGTGTGTGTGTGTGTGTGCGCCATCCTCTCTAATAAGACAGATGCTCCAGTCAGTAGAGAAATGTCACCTCGCTGTACAGTGCTGTTCTGCTGACTGATGCAGCTCATCTGTCCCGTCTCCTAAAGGTCACGGGTCGGATCTCAGCGCCATGCTGCTGCAGCCTCTACCTGCCCACTCAGCGGACATCCCGCTGGATGAGGCTGTGCTTATTATTAATAGGACCCATTTTTGAAAAAAAATAAAACAACAATTACGTGATTTTTGCTGGGGTCTGTACCGAACAAGCATGTTCCTTTACGTCTGAGGTACAGGTCAAGTTAACTAATTGATGAATCATTGCAGCTCTACAGTACAGTAATCTTCCAATAGCAATGAGGTCAAAGGTCATGGCCCTGACAATATTCAGTTGAAATGTAATTGAAAGCTTCATGGAACTGAAGCGAAACGTTGTACCCACTCAGTCTCGGTGGGATGCAGATCCAGTTTCTCTGCGTCTGTATGCTGACAAAGAAAAGTCAAGGAGATGAAACACTTTGTACTAAACATCTGAGCCAAGCCTGACCACAGGACGAGTGACTGGACACCATGCACTAACAACAAAAATGTTGATTTGCAGTTTCAGTTAGAGGTTGAAGAGGCTCTCTCTCTCATCTTTCAGTTTCTCTCTGACTCCATTGTCTCTGCATCAAAAACAAACCAAAATCGTTTGGAAAACTAACTATAAGCATGCACACTGTCACCAATTATGTGACTAGTCACTGAAATGCCATTCATTCATTCATTCTTTCATTCATTCATTCATTTTCCCAGGGCCTAAAATTGTGGTGGCACAAAACACTGCAAGATTCCAAACTGCACAGATTCCAAACGGTCAAAAACAAAACAGACTCAGCCAGAACACTGTTAGGGCTTTCACACCGGCAGGGCTCCGTGCCGGTTTCGGTTCTCGAACCCTAATTTGAACCGGCCGGCGCTTTCAGACCGAAAAAATAATTGGTTCGGAACCTGAAAAGTTGGTTCTCAGCAGAACCAAAAAATAGTTGTTTTTTCCTTGGGAACCGTGACATCAGTGGGCGTGTCTCATTCTAGGCTGTGAAAACGAGCAGGAAGGAGAAGAAGGCAGTGACAACATGGAGAAAAATAATTTGCAGTGGTCTCTTGAGGAAACCAAATGTTTAGTGGCGATTTGGGCATCTACCGAATCTCAAGAAAAGCTAGAAAGCAGTACAACAAAGAGCAAGTCGTATGCCGAACTTGCGGAAGAGATGGCCAAGGCTGGGTTCACTCGAACACCAGACCAAATAATTAATAAACTTAAAAAACTGAAGGAGGACTACCGAATAATGGCCTCCCACTTTGGTTCTGCTTAAACTGGTGTGAACACGGGCTGGTTCGCCAGAAAGCACCAAGGTTCTGAGACGGAACAGAACGGAGCCGGAGCCAGAACCAGAACCGTGTCTGTCTGAAAGCGGTATGAGTGGTCAAACACTGTCCTATGGCAGGTTGAATACTGATCAGTTAGATAGAGTACTTTATTCATCCCCGTAGGGAAATTCTGGCGTTACAGCAGCAGTAGCATCAATGACATCAACAACTAATTAAACAATAAAAAGTTACCCTTGTGTTGTGCTTGTGTAGTTAGTGATATAAGTTATAAATGAGTAAAGTAACCATTGCCCAAAGTAATTCTGCATGTGTGGTTTCCAGTGTATGTAATGTATGCAACGCTGGAAGTGTGTAGTGTCTGTCTGTGGTGTGGATTCTGACAGGTCAGACCATAATAAACAACACGTGGTGATGCTACGTCTGTCTGCTACAGTAATACAGCATGTTGTTGAAGGTTCTCTGAGACAGCAGATAGAGCTCTATCTATGTCTGCATGGCTCCGGTGTGTTTAGAAACTGTAAATTACAATACAGTTCATTAGGCTAACGTTAGTGTGTGTGTTTGTAGCCCAGCAGCTAACATGCTGCTGCTCCATAACAAGGACATGGGAGGCTAAATGAAGTGGTAACGAAGTCCGAAATATTTTTTTTTGTGTTCTGAAGTTAACAGATATGACCAGACAGTATCGTTCATTCATAATAACATGTCAGTGATGTGTTAACATGAAACATTAGAGGGATACCAGCGAATGTAACTCACCTACTGTCACGCTGCAGCGCTGGGTTGCTGTCAGAAGACAGTAGTACGTACAGAGTATAAGCCTGTGTGTATTGAATTATACTATATTTTATATTTAAATTAACACATTTTACTGTGAATTGTTTCTAACATACCTGTCTGTAATTGTGAGTCCAATGTTGAAAATGTGCACGAGAGCAGAGAAAGCCGAGGACAGGGCTGGTGTTTGTGTTCAGGCAGCTCTCTGGTCGCACGTCACTCGGGGGTCCTGAGGCCGAAGGTCGCAGCGTCGTTAGCAACATGGCGGCGTCCACGACCAGAGCCCGTGTGATGTCTCTGTACAGAATGCTGCTGAGAGAGAGCGCCAGGTTCCCCTCCTACAACTACAGGTGAGCGAACACTCACATGCAGCACAGCGGGCTGGCTGCTGCTCCTGCCCGGCTCACAGCCAGTGTCAGGCCGGGTGGAAAGCGAATAAAGAAGCTAACTAGCTAAGCTAACGGCTAGCTGTGTTTACATTAGCCTAGCGTTAGTAGTCTGACAGCTGTCATGCCCTCGGTCAGTGTACAGCGGGTAGCAGGGCTTGCAGTCTGTCTGTGGTTTACAAACGTTACTGTAATTGTAGTACTTCGTTGTGTGTTTGCCTCCTATGGTTTTGGTTTCACTGTAGTGTATTCATACAGTTAAGCCAGGGTTGCCAACTTTGGGTACCTGGCTGGAGCAGCGGTGTAGTCTTATTCTAGTCAGTGGGTATACTCTGATTTGTACCCTCCCAGCCTCATACATAGCCGTCCCGGATCCGGAGCGACATCCGTCCTGCGACACCCGTCCTGGAGCAACAGCCGCCCTAAAGTGACCCCACATAACCACCACACTCATTAACGCATACAGTATGCATCCACACATAAACGGTGCCGCGTCTATGTGCCGACAGGCCGCAGTGCCGACAGGTCGCAATGCCGATAGCCCACAAGCAGAACCAGCTGAGCGAGGCGGCGTGCAGCATGTCGGTGGAGCTAACCTCTCCCAGCCCCCACGCCAAACCTAACCTCCCCCCATACCTAAACCTAACCTCCCCCAGACCCTAACCCAAAACCTAACCTCTCCCACCCCGCACGGATAAACCTAACCTCCCCCAGACCCTAACCCAAATCCTAACCTCTCCCACCCCCCACGCCTAAACCTAAGGTCGGCATTGCGGGTGGTCGGCATAGCGGCACATAAACAGGTTATGTGTTATCTAAATGTGAATGTATTATAAGCAACACAAGACTTTAACAGTCAATGGCATTTACAGCTGGACTTTGGACTGATTTTCTACTGTTTACTGTTACAGGCAATGTACACCACATGTGTTACGGCTGCGTTGCGGAACCCGGCAAAACTGCCGGACCAACTCTCACCCATGTTAATTGATTGGCGATACATGCAGTATGGAAAAAGCACCTGCTCTATTTTTGTCGCATCTGTCTGATAGATCACATGAGTGTGGGTCTGTTCGCAGCCATACCGGAGCCGTACCGCATCTGTTCCGGAGGTGTACATTAGCCCTTAGAGTTACCTAGGAGCTACATATAGCCTTTGGTGTGGCTTCAGCATGGTGTGGCGTATGGCTGGTGTAGGGTCTCACCTGTTAACAAGGACGCTGAAATGAAACTGCGTGGTTTCAGCGTGACTTTGGCGTTGCTTCGGCGTATGGTGTGAACGGCCACTTAGGCCGTGTGTCCATCTAGCGTATTTTTCCGAACCGTTAAACGCTGGAAGTACGCTGGGAAGCGCTGATCTCAGCGCACAATATACAAGGAAGCACTAACGTTAGTTCAGTGCGGTAGTAGCTTGATAGCTGACAGCTGACATTAGCAAACAACACACATACAGTGATTTAGCTCAACACTCACCAGAAATATTAAGTGTCTAGCCAATCTGCTCCCACAATTGAGCCTTTCTGTCTCTGTTGCGATAGTTTCTCCATGCTTAGTTGCCAGAAAAGGAGCACCCGACACGAGCGTCTTTCTGAAAAGTTAAACTATTTTCAGCTGGAAGCGCTGAGAGTTGGGCGCACAAAAACGCCGGAGCGCTCTGAAAATAGACGCTGGGCGCAGCGCATTTTCTCTAGACGTCCGTGTGCACCCATACGCTCTCATTACATTACGTTATTTGGCAGACGCTTTTATCCAAAGCGACTTACAACAACACATTTTGTCAGCAATAGAGCAACCCTGGCCACAAACTCTTTAAGACACTCCCCCACGGCAAGAGACTGAGGTCTGCCAAGACCAAAACCACCCGCCACAAGACCAGCTTCTTCCCAACCGGCATCAGCCTCACCAACAAGGCCCGGAAACCCCTCCCGCCAAGGACCTCACCAACTACCCCCCCCCCCCCCCCCCCCCCCACACACACACACACACACACACAAACTCACTACCTCCTCCTAAACTCAACTGAACTCCCCCCCCCCCCCCCATAAAACTGGAACTCATATCTAATTTAATGCCTGTCTAACTGGGACTGTAAATTCATGTAAATTCCATGCACATTAATGCCTATTTACGGTAACTTAGCCTGTCAATTTCATGTACATTCAATGTAAACTCTTATTTAACTCTGACTGTAAAATAATGTAAATCCACTGCCTATTTAACGTCTATTTAACTCAGTCTGTAAATCTCATGTAAATCCAACGTAAATTCATATTTATTATCCACAGAACACTTCACCACTCATGTACATATTGTATATATTTACTCGATTTGATTGCACTTGCAACTTTGTGATTGTCTTTAGTTATCTTCCGACTTCTTATCTCTGTATATTGATGTGACCGCTACGCTGCATACAGACACACTAAGACAAATTCCTCGTACTGTATGTAACTTGCATACTGTGGCAATAAAAGTGATTCTGATTCTGATTCTGATCAACTATGCAACACAGTCTATGACAGCTACAACTTCTGAAGGAATAGTGGTAAAGTTTTTTTTTTTTTTTTGGGGGGGGGGGGGGGGGGGGGGTTTGAGAGAGATGTTAGTTCAAGAAGGGCCCTCCCCCCATTGGAAACAACTGAAAAAAGACGCTGGACCTGAGGAAAAGACGCTAGGTCGACACAGGCCCTAATGCACAGTTGAATAGGCTTATCAGTTTTCTAACAGTATTCAGTGAGCATTTCTGCAGTTCTGTCACAAACACTCAACAGAATATTATGAACTTAACAGTGAGGACACAAAAAGAGGTCCACATCTTCACAAACACAATTACACACTTTAAGCAGTATGTTCATTGTCCACTTATCTTCCAAAACCATTGACAAACTTAGGATATGTACTGTTGTATCAGCTTAAATGCATTGCATTCTGTTGATTACTGCGCATACACGCACACACACACACACACACACACACACACACACGGTTTAGTGAAGTTAGCTAGTTGAGTGAGTTCTAGATAGAATTCAAGATGCCAAACAATCCCCTGCTGTTACAGTAACCCAGTGGCGAACCGGGCCTATCAGAACCGGCCTTCTACAGTATACCGTAACCGCCCCCCCCACACACACACACACACACACACACACACACACACAATATATATATATATATAGCATACTGTACGTGCAAGTCTGAGGTCTCTGTGCGCACTGCGTGCGTCTTTACGCATTGGTGAGAGCGGACTATGATGAGTTGTCTTCCACAGCCAGCTTCTTTAGGTCACTGTATCATTACACACAATAATTACTCCACTACTCTTCAGCTATGACAATGACATTGCATAAACAAATGGATGTCACTGTCAGTAACACAACCACAGTTTTAACAATTAGCTCAATACACAGAAAGACTCAGAAATTAAAAGCACAATGAACTCAAGACAGACTGAGATGATTGTGGGGAAACAATAAGCAGTTACACTGCAGAGAGAGGGTCTGGCAAGCGACTGAAGCGAGACACAATAAAACCCGCGGGCGGGTCCAAAACTCCCCCTGCCCACTGACATCAGCTGCCCCAGCGACACCACCAGCAATAAAACATTTTTTTTTTAACTTAACAATGACATTCACTTAAACGCATCCTCCCAAAAAGCAAGCAACAAGCAAGCCCTCCCAGCACAGCAGCAATATAGAGCCTCTTGTGCCGAACTGCATGTAAACGAAGCGTAAAGTTCCCAGTTGCTAGCCTGGAAATGGCAAAAATATTCACCTTATTCTTTGCACATATAAGGACGCTTCTGCATAATGTCATTTTGTAATCGTCCTTCCGTTTTAGACACGGAAGTAGATTTCGCCTACCTTTATTATTTTTAGACTTGCCAAAAAGCTGTTTTCAAGCAAAAAAAACAAACAAACTGTTATAAAGTTTTAATATTTTGTCGGATGAGAACGTAACATTCATGTGACGAGTTTATCAGAATAACGCCTATTTGGACATTTAACACATTGAGTGCCACAGCGCTTCAGTAAAATTGTCTGGAGCCTGTGCCAGGTTCACTTCCATTCAGTTGAAAACAGCTATATAATTTTTTCTATTAGGGCTATATTGAGAGGGCTGGACTCTAATGAAACATTGGACACTCCTGCTTCTCTCAAAGAAGAAATTTTGTTTCTAGACAGTTCCATTATGAAATGACAGCCTGTGAAGGAAGAGCACTTTCAAGGGTTTTCTGCTGGGTTTTTTTACTTTTCGAGATAAACACACTTTTATGTAAACAAAGGTAACAGAATGAATTCTGCTTCAAGTGTGATAAAATGCTATACCTAAATGAAAGGTTGGAATGTCTACTTTACCTTGGGGGAAAAAGTATGTAAAAAGAATGTTTCATTTATTTTTTACAAATATTTGAACACAGCTTAGTCCAACTTCAAGACGCTGCTTTTTATGGCATCAAGGTGTATGTTGCAGGCCATCTCTCCATAAAGAAACATGATATCAACTTCTTTTTTTTTGATGATGAAAGTACACTTCCTAAGCTTTCATTTGGTGTGTAACAATCAAATATTCCACCACAACATTTCATGCAGTGTATTCTTTTCTTCAAAAAAACCTTCAAAGTAGTTTCCAAATAAAACACATTTTTATGCATAGTATTTTCATAATAGCCCACAGAATGAATTCTGCTTGATAAAATGCTATACCTAAATGAAAGGTTGGAATGTCTACTTTACCTTGGGGGAAAAAGTATGTAAAAAGAATGTTTCATTTATTTTTTACAAATATTTGAACACAGCTTAGTCCAACTTCAAGACGCTGCTTTTTATGGCATCAAGGTGTATGTTGCAGGCCATCTCTCCATAAAGAAACATGATATCAACTTCTTTTTTTTTGATGATGAAAGTACACTTCCTAAGCTTTCATTTGGTGTGTAACAATCAAATATTCCACCACAACATTTCATGCAGTGTATTCTTTTCTTCAAAAAAACCTTCAAAGTAGTTTCCAAATAAAACACATTTTTATGCATAGTATTTTCATAATAGCCCACAGAATGAATTCTGCTTAGAGTTGAACAAAATGCAATACCTCAAACGAAAGGTTGGAAACTCAACTCAAGTCAATAACAAAAAGTATGTGAAAAGAATCTTCCATTTATTTTCTACAAATATTTGATTACAGTTTTTTTTTTTTTTTTTTTTTCAAAAGAACCAACACATTTTATGAAAAAAAGGCATACACATGACTGATGCTATTACTGTGTTACAACTGCTACTATTCTTGTTACAGTAATGACACTGCTATTGGACGGCTTGACAACAGTCAGACAGCAGGCAGTTTGTGTTTGGAGGTAACGTTACTGTAGTCTTGAAGGACTGAATCCCGCTACAGCTTTCTCTCCAGTGTCTCTACTTTTCAACTGTCAAAGCAAATAAACATACTAAAGCTTGATGGACTGCCCACACACTCGTTGACACTAACTAAACTAAACTAAACACTGCATCACTGGCTGAAGCGGGGGTGGGGGGGTGGGGGGGGGGGGGGGTGTGGGGTGGGTCGGGGAAAGTATCACTGTGAGTGATACTCAAAGTAGCACGGGTACAGGCAGAGAGGTACGTGGTCACAGCCAGGGCAAACGTACTTGGTCTCTTTTCGGAGTCCCTTGGCTGCGCAGTGCGCACATTTTCGATAGATTGTTTTTGTTTTGGTGGCTGGGTCTGCCACTGGCAGTGGCACATGCCCCACGAAGTCCACATCCAGCCTCGCTGAAGCAGACCTTTTGCGTGGGTGGACTGGTGTTCTTCCTGGAAGAGGAGGTTGGGGAGGGGCCGGAGGAGGAGGGGGATCTGCGGTCCAGGATTTGACCTAGGGATGTCGACGGTTAACCGTTAACCGGTTAACCGCCGACAACGTCATTGGTCGGTTAAGCATGTCGGTCAAACGGTTAATTTGCATATTAAATTGGCATACAACGTGTTGCCAATATGGTGTTTTTTTCCCCTCCTTCGCGGTAAGCAACAATGTTAACTAGCCTAAGTAGTTACTGTAGCAGCATTATATAGGAATTAAAAGCTCCTGCCACTGCCAGAACAACATTCATTTAGAGAAAGGCTTTTCCAAATGGAAAAGCAGTGTGCACTGTCCGCCTCTCCCCCCGCGTGCGAGATGTGCTCTGTGATAAACTCAGCTCCACACATGCGCCACACCCCCGCCTCCCCTCTGCTTTGACCAGACGGGAGAAGACGCCCTGCCCTGTGCAGAGTCAGACTACAGCGAGCCAGTCAGTCATGCTCCTTCTGTGTTTCAGCCGCTGTCATGAGACCATGAGGTTACTTTCAATGACGCGTTTCAAAACAAGCTGCGTCTTCCACATCGATTCACTGAGGAATCCACACTTTTACCGTAAATTGAGTTCTCTCCGGGTCTGTCTGTCTCTCAGGTGTAATAATCCCACAACGATTACAGCAAGAGTGAGAATGCTCTTCTAAACACATCGGCTATTAATATATAGCCTAATTATTTCTCTGCATCTCATATTAGATCGGTAAAAAGTTTGGACAGACTGCTTCATTTCTTCATCCTCCCGAGTCCCGCAATGCTGACAGCTGTCAGCGTGCGGACTTGCTGCACTCGTCGTCATGTCGTGCAGCCGGACACACAGAGAGCATAATAGCCACCTACAGCCCTCGTCGCAGATAAAGAGAGAGAGGGAGAAGCGTGGAGAGAGAAGCAAACTATTTTTTTGCACATCTCAAAAGCAGGTAAACCACTGTTGAATTAGTGAGAATGTCAGAAGGAGAGCAATAAGCGCTTCGTCAGTGCGCCCTGCAGCGTGAAGGCTTGGGGCGGTGTCTTGATGTGCTATTCAAAGTGGAAATTCGTTCAATTAGCGACACGTTTCGTTCTGAGCTTTTAAAATTAGTTTCTGCTGGTTTTATTAGACTATTTACGACACATGCAGTAAGATAATTCATTTAAGAATTGTGAGCGTGAGTATGGGTATTTCCCCCTTCTGCAAATGCGTGCAGCTCCTCATAGCCTATCCGAGGAATGTTTTTGTTTAGATGGCTGGAGGATTTAACTTGTCTTCTCGTTTTGTTAATGTGTTTTTTTCTGCTTGTAGATGTAAAAATAAACGCTTTCTACTGAAAAAAAATCAAGCATTTGGTAGGCCTAAGGTTTAATGGGGCACAGACAGTAAAATAGCGCATTTTAATCTTCTCGGTTAACCGACAGTTGTCGGCTAATGAGTGTCGGTTGTCGGTCAAGAAAAATTATGATTTTCGACATCCCTAATTTGACCACAGACAGGATGAAGTCTTTCAGGGTTCTGCAGCTGGTCGTTGGGTTGCGTGCCCTGTACACAATGAACGCATTGCTCATTGCGATCTGCATCAGGTACATGACAAACTTAGAGCTCCATTTTGCAGTCTTCCTGATGAAGGGGTAATAGGAGATCTTCTGGTCCAGGCGATCCACACCACTCATGTACTGGTTGTACTCCACCACGCATGCTGGCTTCCTCTGGGGGACTCTCTCACTGTTTCCTTTTTGTCTCACCGCCACAGTTGTCATCTCATCCTGGTGGAACGTAGAAATCATCCGGACGATGCGTTTGTCTCGCCATGCCAGGACCATCACTGTGTCATTGTGACGAGCGCGTTGTTCACCTACTGCCAGGTCAGACGTGGTTACCTCGCGGATGGACGGCGGTTCTCCCCTGTTCACACGGAGTGTGCCAGCTAAGTGGATCTGGAGGCCGAGGAGAAGACGACACATTGACTCGCTGTTATAGAAGTTGTCCATCCACAAGCGATAGCCAAAACCCTCAAGGCCGGCAATGAGGAAGCGCACAGTGTCCTGCAGGGTACTGTGAGTTCCACAGTATGGCTTCATGGCGTAGCAGTAACCATTGGCTGAATCACACAGTATGTAGCTCTTGATTCCATACTTGGTGGGTTTGGCAGGATTGTATACACGGAAACGTAGTCGTCCTCGAAAGTGCAGCATCCCTTAATCCACCGAGATGTTTTGTGACGGCTGGTACAGCTCCTTGAATTTGGAGAGGAGCAGATCAAGGACAAGACGAACCTTGTGGAGCCGGTCGCTGCCATCGACCTCCCGATTGTCGCTGAAGTGGAGAAACCGCCAAATGAGCTGGAACCTGTTGCGTGGCATTGTGCTCCCGAAGTATGGTGTTTCAAGCGCCACATCAACAGACCAATACTCTGCCCAACTCGGCTTCTTGACGATGCCAGTAAGGAAAAGCAATCCCAGAAACCGCTTCAGCTCCACCAGGGTCAGCGGTTGCCAGGTGTTTACCCTGGAGTATGGCAGACGCAGCTCATCTATGACAGCAATACACTGTTCCGCGTACTTGTTGGTCTGATCAACAATCAGCAACATGAGCTCGTCACACAGGAACAGTTCCACAAAGTCGACAGGCTTGTCGGACTGCAGTGATGCTGCCGCACTGGGACCTGGCACTGCGGTGAATGGCAGCGTTTTGGGGCTCCAGTCTGCCATATCCCGCCAGCTCGGAGGATCCAGGGAGGGACGAGACTTGCCCGCTAAAACAATGAAATAAAAGGTTTTTCTTCAGACAATTGTGATATGTAAACAAGCTGTCTTTTTGACAAAATCCAATAATCTTCTCACCTCTTTTGCTTGAAGATGCCGGCAGATGCTGCTCTTCCTCCTCCTCCTCCTCCTCCTCCTCCTCCTCCTCCTCCTCCTCCTCCTCCGACTCTTCTGTATAGTAAAAGTGAGTTTATAAAAATATATTGACATTTCTTGAAGGAAAAAAGTTTGTTTTCAATATCAGATGAATAATTGTAATTCTAAAATGGCCTTCATCTCACCATCACTGGAGGTCAAGCGCGCACGACGTGTGACGCTGGGGGGAGCCCCTTCCTCTTCGTCGTCATCTTCCTCCGAGCTGTGCTCCAACTCTGAAATTGAATATTTTACATGGTATTATTAGTATGCTAACTAATTGCAGGATCGTTATTCTTACCAAGCTTGGTGTTGACGAAAATAAATTGATGAATAATAAAAGGTGTGTGGGTGTGTGTTTATTTTATTTTTTACATTTCTACCTCCATTGTTTTCACAGCGAGTCATGGAATCTTCCATTTATTTTCTACAAATATTTGATTACAGTTTTTTTTTTTTTTTTTTTTTCAAAAGAACCAACACATTTTATGAAAAAAAGGCATACACATGACTGATGCTATTACTGTGTTACAACTGCTACTATTCTTGTTACAGTAATGACACTGCTATTGGACGGCTTGACAACAGTCAGACAGCAGGCAGTTTGTGTTTGGAGGTAACGTTACTGTAGTCTTGAAGGACTGAATCCCGCTACAGCTTTCTCTCCAGTGTCTCTACTTTTCAACTGTCAAAGCAAATAAACATACTAAAGCTTGATGGACTGCCCACACACTCGTTGACACTTAACTAAACTAAACTAAACACTGCATCACTGGCTGAAGCGGGGGTGGGGGGGGGTGTGGGGTGGGTCGGGGAAAGTATCACTGTGAGTGATACTCAAAGTAGCACGGGTACAGGCAGAGAGGTACGTGGTCACAGCCAGGGCAAACGTACTTGGTCTCTTTTCGGAGTCCCTTGGCTGCGCAGTGCGCATATTTTCGATAGATTGTTTTTGTTTTGGTGGCTGGGTCTGCCACTAGCAGTGGCACATGCCCCGCGAAGTCCACATCCAGCCTCGCTGAAGCAGACCTTTTGCGTGGGTGGACTGGTGTTCTTCCTGGAAGAGGAGGTTGGGGAGGGGCCGGAGGAGGAGGGGGATCTGCGGTCCAGGATTTGACCACAGACAGGATGAAGTCTTTCAGGGTTCTGCAGCTGGTCGTTGGGTTGCGTGCCCTGTACACAATGAACGCATTGCTCATTGCGATCTGCATCAGGTACATGACAAACTTAGAGCTCCATTTTGCAGTCTTCCTGATGAAGGGGTAATAGGAGATCTTCTGGTCCAGGCGATCCACACCACTCATGTACTGGTTGTACTCCACCACGCATGCTGGCTTCCTCTGGGGGACTCTCACTGTTTCCTTTTTGTCTCACCGCCACAGTTGTCATCTCATCCTGGTGGAACGTAGAAATCATCCGGACGATGCGTTTGTCTCGCCATGCCAGGACCATCACTGTGTCATTGTGACGAGCACGTTGTTCACCTACTGCCAGGTCAGACGTGGTTACCTCGCGGATGGACGGCGGTTCTCCCCTGTTCACACGGAGTGTGCCAGCTGAGTGGATCTGGAGGCCGAGGAGAAGACGACACATTGACTCGCTGTTATAGAAGTTGTCCATCCACAAGCGATAGCCAAAACCCTCAAGGCCGGCAATGAGGAAGCGCACAGTGTCCTGCAGGGTACTGTGAGTTCCACAGTATGGCTTCATGGCGTAGCAGTAACCATTGGCTGAATCACACAGTATGTAGCTCTTGATTCCATACTTGGTGGGTTTGGCAGGATTGTATACACGGAAACGTAGTCGTCCTCGAAAGTGCAGCATCCCTTCATCCACCGAGATGTTTTGTGACGGCTGGTACAGCTCCTTGAATTTGGAGAGGAGCAGATCAAGGACAAGACGAACCTTGTGGAGCCGGTCGCTGCCATCGACCTCCCGATTGTCGCTGAAGTGGAGAAACCGCCAAATGAGCTGGAACCTGTTGCGTGGCATTGTGCTCCCGAAGTATGGTGTTTCAAGCGCCACATCAACAGACCAATACTCTGCCCAACTCGGCTTCTTGACGATGCCAGTAAGGAAAAGCAATCCCAGAAACCGCTTCAGCTCCACCAGGGTCAGCGGTTGCCAGGCGTTTACCCTGGAGTATGGCAGACGCAGCTCATCTATGACAGCAATACACTGTTCCGCGTACTTGTTGGTCTGATCAACAATCAGCAACATGAGCTCGTCACACAGGAACAGTTCCACAAAGTCGACAGGCTTGTCGGACTGCAGTGATGCTGCCGCACTGGGACCTGGCACTGCGGTGAATGGCAGCGTTTTGGGGCTCCAGTCTGCCATATCCCGCCAGCTCGGAGGATCCAGGGAGGGACGAGACTTGCCCGCTAAAACAATGAAATAAAAGGTTTTTCTTCAGACAATTGTGATATGTAAACAAGCTGTCTTTTTGACAAAATCCAATAATCTTCTCACCTCTTTTGCTTGAAGATGCCGGCAGATGCTGCTCTTCCTCCTCCTCCTCCTCCTCCTCCTCCTCCTCCGACTCTTCTGTATAGTAAAAGTGAGTTTATAAAAATATATTGACATTTCTTGAAGGAAAAAAGTTTGTTTTCAATATCAGATGAATAATTGTAATTCTAAAATGGCCTTCATCTCACCATCACTGGAGGTCAAGCGCGCACGACGTGTGACGCTGGGGGGAGCCCCTTCCTCTTCGTCGTCATCTTCCTCCGAGCTGTGCTCCAACTCTGAAATTGAATATTTTACATGGTATTATTAGTATGCTAACTAATTGCAGGATCGTTATTCTTACCAAGCTTGGTGTTGACGAAAATAAATTGATGAATAATAAAAGGTGTGTGGGTGTGTGTTTATTTTATTTTTTACATTTCTACCTCCATTGTTTTTTTTACTTGCTGGCCAGTGATGCCTGTTCCTATGTATATACACTGTAAGTCACTTTTATGAATACTTTTTGCACTCATGATTATTATTATTATTATTTTTCTCCTGCTTCTTTTTATTATTAGACATTACATTACATTACATTACGGCATTTGGCAGACGCTTTTATTCAAATCGACTTACAATATCAGAACTTACAATATCACATTTTTGTCAACAATCGAGAAGTCATCTATGCATACAATCGTCTGGCATTTACAGCTTTAGTAGTAATAGTTTCCTGTAAAGGATCAATAAAGTAGGCTATCTATGTAGGTTCTAACCTCTGGAAGCCGCCTCGTCCAAGAAGGTTCGCCTCTTAGGTCCAGGGCCAGGGGGCTGCCATTCCTCATCTCTGGCGTCGTCAGGAGATGATGAAGCGGTCTCCTCCGGCTCATCGGTGTCGGTTTCCGGGAGATCTCTCTCCCGAACAGCACGACTGAGAGCCTGTTGCAGTGTGAGCTGCCCAGGCCCTGGGCGCGGCCCACCACGTTTGCATTTGGCCTTAGGCATGCCAGCTAACTAACAGCTAACAGCTAACTAACGCTAGTCTAACTGTACACTAACGCTGACTAACGCTAGTCTAACGCTAGTCTAACACTAACGATAGTCTAACAAAACAGACACACAAGACAGACAGACAGACAGAGACACACAGACAATTTTTTTTTTTTTTTTTTTTTTTTTATACACAGATCCTATCTACCCTGACCTAACGCTATATACTAAATGCTAAATCTAACACAGGCACACTCGCTAGCACACTCACACACACCCGACACAACCCACCCACGCACTCACCTCACACCAAGCACTCGAATCCACTCACTACACAATCTCACAAACTAATCTACTAATCGCTATGTTACTAAATTCTACTAAATGCTACTAAATGCTATAAATCTATTCTCTGCTACTGATACTGCTATTGCTACTGCTACTGCTACTAACCACACCTACTCTACAAGGAGGCTCTGAGCACCGCAAGGTTTTAACGTGGCTGCACTGCGCAGCTGCGATGTGATTTTTAAGGTGGCGCCGTGTGATCCCTTGAAGGGATTCATGCTCACTGGCTAGGTACGACCTTAAACAGTAGAATTATGGAATAATATGAATTATGATTTTAGGACGTCCACAGACGTCCTTGGCACTCAATGTGTTAACGAGCAGCGAGGAGCACTGGCTGTGTGACCGGCTGTCAACCCCTACAGTAGGCTACATGCCTGGCAGTGAGAAAACACTGTCAACGTACTTTTGTAACTAACGTTAAAATGCCGACCGGGTACAGCCATCGGCTCCTCGCAGCAGTAACGCTATGAACATGTAACTGAAGTTGGCCGCAGTGTAGCTTCTGAATGTTGCCAAACTTCATTCATATAGTGACGTTTTGTTTTGAAATTGGCTGCCAACTAGCGCTGAACCGGAAGAACAAATACAATTGCGTCGACGCGGAAGAGAGAAAAAGTGGGCGTGGTGAATAGTTGCTACAGTAGCAACTGCCCCTGTTCTTGCTTCTCACAGCTAGAGCAAATATTTCAGCTAAAAAGTCAACTTGGCATGTTATGTTTTTGTTGTTGTTGTTTTACTTTTGAAAGTTGGTCACCATCCACTTTAATTATTTAGGAGAATTCTGCAACGGTGTTTTGCTGTGAAACTCCGCAAATGTTTTGTGGACTAAAAAACTTCCATAGTGGTGAGTAGATAATGAGTGAATTTTCATTTTGGGGTGAACGTAGCCTTTAAATAGTGTAACAGTAACTGCTAGCTTTCCCATTTTTCTATTGGATTTAACATAATACGCTATTATTAATTTGAGCTCCATGTAAAGTGAATAAAAAAGGGAAGAGAGGCTCGGTGCAGAGGAGGCAGACTATCAGAAGTAGGTCATCTGCACAGGGAGCAATAACAACAAACAACAGCTGACTCTCTCTCTGTTAATCTCTATCTCTCTCTGTCTTTCTCGCTGTGACTAATTCTGTCTCTTCTCTCCCTGTCTCACTGTCTTTCTTTCTGTCCTCTTTATGTTAGCCCCCCCCCCCTCCCTCTGGTGTTCTCTCTCCCTCTGGTGCTCTCTCCCCATGTCTAGCTCTCTGTCTTTCTCTTCCTCTCTCTCTCTGTCTCTCTCTTCCCCTCTCTCTCTCTCTCTGTCCCTCTCTCCCTCTGGTGCTCTCTCCCCGCGTCTAGCTCTCTGTCTCTCCCTTCCTCTCTCTCTCTGCCTCTTTCTTCCTCTCTCCCTCCTTCTCTTTTTGCCTCTCCCTCTTTCTATCTCTCCCTCTTATAGTCCTTATGGGGATATTAGGGTCAGTTCACGCAAATTCGTGCAAAAGCATCAACTTTGGCTCAGATGTAGCCCAGGGGCATGTTCTATTGATTTAGCCAGAGCCCCCAATCCGGCGACCCCCGCCCGGCATCGTAATGGCGCCAAATCTAATATGGCCGCCAATCTTAAAATGGCTATATCTCAATCACGATTCAACCTAGAAAGGTGGTTTTGGTGTCTACCTCTAGGTTTTAAGGCTCAAGTAATACAACTGAATTAGTGAAATTACCATCAGTTAATTACTTCTTGACAAATCTAAGATGGCATCCAAAGAGGGGGGGGCCCAAATTCCGGTGAATAGGGTAAAATTTGTAACTAATAGATATCATCATCAAACTTCCCCAGTTGATTACATTAAAACAATATTTTTTTGTATTACACGTTTTCTGAAAAGTTAGGTTTAAATATGCAAATTTACAGAAAACTAAGCCATTGGGCCAGTCAATATAGTCTCGCTTGCCAGACTTCCCTCCCTGCCAGGAGAGAAGTCTGGCTGCATGGAAACAGGATGCTGGTATAAGCTCTGCCATTGGTGCCATCCATTTCAGTCCCTTTCTGCTCCCTGCAAGCTCTGCCATTGGCTCCGACCCGCTCTGACTGACCGGCTGCGACCATATATGGATTTCCTTTCCGCTCCCTCCGTGTTGAATCTGTCGATCTCAAATGCCTCTGCCGCTGTGAAACAACATCATCAACAATGCTAGCTCGTTGCTACATGCTGAAAACGATTGGATCTGGAATGTGTCTGCTTGGTACTTTCGGTGTTTGGTTGTAAAGGTAAACAGAGCCTTTTCCCCCTGCTATACCAGAGTGCCAGCCAGTACAGCCAGAGATTATGTCAAGCGAGACTAGTCAAATATGAAACAAGAGAGCACCTAACCCTGAACAAATTGATACAAATGTTTTTTCAATGGATTCTCATACTATTGGGCATGTAAATTATCATACTAAAGATCTAGGAAAATCTAACTTCCAGAAAGGGGTCATTTTCAACATTGGTAAATAGTAATTGAGATATATAGTCTTTTTAAGCTCCCGGCAGCAACCATCTTGAGAATGACCCCAGCTGTTGGAGAGATGCAATAGCACTCCTAGAAAGTCCTAAAAAGAGTGTCTTTCCATTTGTCTCATTTGTCTAGGCGCGTGTGTGTGTGTGTGTGTGTGTGTGTGTGTGTGTGTGTGTGTGTGTGTGTGTGTGTGTGTGTGTGTGTGTGTGTGTGTATGACTGCGTGCATGGGGGGGGGGGGTAGCTGTGGAGTATTCAGAGCTGAGGTACTGTGAGGCAGATCACGCGTGTGCTTTGTGCTGGGACCGATGCTTTCATGGTCAGAGCGGCAGTCATGTGATCATCATGTTGTACAGTGATACTGATAAGTGAGAAACGGCCCATGAAAAGTCACAATGAAACGCTATTATGAAATGACTAAAAATGAACAATTACAAATCAAAATGTTAGCACATGGGTCAAGAAATGTGGTCAAAACATGGCTCAGTGTGCTAACTTCATTTCTCTCCCTGTCTCTCCTGCAAACAAAGCACAGCGCACCCTGGGAGCTACACGTGTTAGGGGTTGCGGAGGCCTCGCCCCCCACGCGCCCAGCGTGATGATGTCTTATTTGGCTCGTGCCCCCTTGTGCCTGGCTCACAGTGACCATGAATAGGCCTTGAAGTCTCCTCTGTTCCTCCCCTCGTCCTCTCCTTTCCTTTCCTCCCCTCCTCTCCTGCTCTCTTATTTATCCTGCTCTTCTCATCTCCCTAAGATCACATGAGACCTCCCTCTGATGTTTCAGTGACGACACACACACACACACACACACACAGATTACACACGCACACACACACACAGATTACACACACACACACGCACACACACACATTACACACACAAGTGCAAAGTAAAAGTCATTCACACGTACACATGCCTCTCCTTCTCACTCTCCTTCTCTCTCACTGCCCCCGCTCGCTCGCCCTCTCTCTCTCTCTCTCTTGATATTATAGTGTAGCTGATATTCACCATGACGATATGTTTTGGAGAGGCCATTACTTTTTTCCTCATTTCCTTCATTACTTCCTTCATACCTCCCTCCTTTCCTTACTTGCTCATTTGCTTGCTTAAATCTTTACTTGCTTAAAGCTCTAGTGCATAACTTTGACATAATATAAACGTCTGTTACATCCAAGCCCTTGCCAAACGAGTTCCAATGTTGATTTATCAGTGCCACATAAATCTCTCTGTATTCTCTGGAAGTATTCTAAAGTCCCCAAGTTTTCAATCTTCTGTCTGTGGTGACATTCCCGCGCTGGCCCGCAGCTCGGCTGCTGTGTGGCCAATGAGACCAGCATCACTGATGATGTCACAGTGGGATTTTATCAGTGGGATTCATGACATCACTGATGATGTCACAGTGGGATTCATGACATCGCTGACGATGTCACAGGGGATTTATGACATCACTGATGATGTCACAGTGGGATTTATGACAATGTCACAGTGGGATTTATGACATCATTGATGATGTCACAGTGGGATTTATGACACTAGGGATCTCGCGCGCTCGATTCCTAGGCTCGCCCGCTACGCGGCCTCGCCCGTCCTGCAGCTCGCCCAGCTGGCCCTGCAGCTCGCATACACAACTCGGCTGCTCCTTGATGACATACTTCAGGGATGCTGGATCACATGTCCTGGAGCTGGCAACATTCAGCTGCCCATGGCTGAAGACGGGTAGCCTGGGTAAACCCAGCCTCCACGTGACCTCTATCTATGCGCTCTCAGTCACTAGCCTTTGTGACTGATAGCGCATAGATAGAGGTCATGTGGAGGCTGGGTTTACCCAGGCTAGAAGACGGGGGTCTGAAGGCAGACTCCCACTTCTTTTTTGTGACATCACTGATGATGTCACAGTGGGATTTATGACATCACTGATGTTGTCACACATCACTGGATTTATGACATCACTGATGATGTGACAGTGGGATTTATGTCATCACTGATGATGTCACAGTGGGATTTTGATTTATGACATCACGGATGATGTCACAGTGGGATTTATGACATCACAGATGATGTCACAGTGGGATTTATGACATCACAGTGGGACAATCACAGTGGGACAGAGAAACAGAGAAACAGACAGAGCCCTAGCTCCCATTTATATGCTGATGATGATGATTGGGACATGGGACAGACAGACAGACAGACAGACAGAGCCCCAGCTCCCATTCATATACTGATGATGATGATGATGCTGCTCGGATGGTCCCATTTCCCAAGTTGGGAAGTCGTTTGTGCGACTTCTGTGTTCATGAGGTTTTAAATCGAGTAGAACGCTGCAAAGCGAGCAGGATAAGATTGCATTTGAATGGAAAACGAAATTTTTAAATTATGCTTTACTCCCCCAATAAACACAATGGCACACCAGTGAGATACGTACAGTAAGTGCCAAGTGGCTGCAGCTACATAGTGGTAGCAGAGATTTTAAGCATGCGCAGCACGTTCAGTCGTCACGCTGTTTGTCCTTGTGGGTCGCAAAATAAAATGCCAATTCTACAATCTCCCAAATATGGGCAGTAAAAATAATACTGATCGGATGAGATTGTTGTCATAAAGGCAAGGATCACATGACTAAACCATAAAATGTCTTGAAGACATGATGATACCGTTTGTGAGATAATGGGCTTTTACCAAGAAATGCACTACACACACACACACACACACACACACACAGTAGGTTACAGACACAATCAGAAAGCAGAACAAGCACGCACACACCCACACGCATCATTTGACTCGTACTGTATATCATAGTACACGCTAGGGATGTTCATTTTGAAAAATTTCCATAATCGAAAATCGGGAAAATTAACGATCAATTATCGATTATCGATCATATTTATAATTATATATATATATATATATATATACAGTATATATATATATATATACAAAATGAATGCCTATGGCAGAAAATACGAAAGACAACGTGTTCTCCTCAATGAACTCTTTATTTCATTGTGTCTCATCTCCAACACTCTGCTGTCCCCGGCACATGCCGGTGTGAATTCCCCATGTTTAAAACAGTTTTGTTGGCACAAAGGCCCGTGCCCAGCCAGAAAACTAGAGACTATATGAAGCTCCACCTCACGTTAGTCGGCTGTGCAATGGAGTGGGGCGAGGAGGAACGAATTCCACCCAAACCTAGTCCGCAAAAAAAATAAAAAATAATAATAATCGATAAAAATTCCACATGATCGATTCAATTCCTTAACGATCAATTATCGATTTTCGATAATTGATGAACATCCCTAGTACACGCCCGCCCCACACACACTCACACACAGAAGTCGACCACCCAACCAACTCTCCCTCTCCATGGGATTTAATCTGCCATTAATTTTTCCATAGACTTTGCATAAAATGCTTATACATTTTTTTCAACTATACTTACTATAACATTTGACAATGTTTTTCTTTTTTTTTTAGGGGTGGGCGAATTTCGATGAAAAGTCGACTTTGGCCCAGCGAATTTTGAATAGTGTTTTTGCTAGAAATGCCCATCCCTAGCCGGTTATGATGTCAACTATGAGGCAGGTCCCTGATTGGCCCGTGCAGTGCACTATAATTTCTAAAAAACACCCACCCCGGCTGGAGGCCAGGCGGTCCCGCAGAACGAAACTAAATAAGAGTTTATGTGACTGGATGGTTTACCAGTCTAACTAATTCCCAAACTTTGATTGCTAATAATTCTTAGCATACATCTCTGTTGTTTTGTTCCCCTCTATCCATTGTCCTGCTCGTCATGAGCCGGGCTCGTTAGCAGGGTGAATCCATCAGAGGCTGCTTCAGGCAGCCTGTTGAACCTGGTTCTGCGTACAGACACAGAGGGTGTTTCTCAAACCTAAAATCCAATGTCCACCAGATGTGGTACGGCTCCGTGCGGATCAGGTAAAACTGCCGCAACAGACTCTCACCAATGTTAATAGATGGGCAATACATGCGGTACGTAAATAATAAGCACCTGTTCTGTTTTTGTCAGATCCCGCAATGTTACCATTTTAAAAGTATCGTTTTAGCACCGGTATATCGCAAAAATACGAAACGATACGCATTCCTAGTGTTCTTGCAGATAACGTTATTGCAAGTTGTTCTTGGAGGAATGAACTGGCAAGGTCACGAGCACACAGAATGCTGTTCACAGTAGTTTTTGTGTTCCCACTGGTACTGCGCAGTACCCCCACTGTACAGAGAGGCCATGCAGCGCTCCAGAATAACAGCTTCCTCCTTCCTCTGCAGCCCCCTCCACCTCACCTTCAAACACACCTAAACCACAATTCATCGCCATTACTCCACTCATTTTATCACACGACCACCTCAACATCGCACTTTGAGTTTGTCGTAAATCCTAAATGAGAAAGACCGTAAGAAAGACAAAGAGAGGGAGAGGGGGGAGAAGGCGATAGAGAGAGCTTGCCAGGTAATTGCAGTAACTTCCCCAAGGTCAGTGTGTAAGTTTCCACACATCAGACAAACTGCCTGCAGTAATGAAGCCCGGCCCATCAGACAGGAGAGTTGGAAATTAAACCAATAGTCATTTTGCCACAAATCTCCTCCGCTTCCATCCATCTTTCTAGGTTTCAATTGACTGTCTCATCCATTCTGTATTGGCCTGTAGGGCACAGTGCAGCCTCTGTATTGGCCTGTAGGGCACAGTGCAGCCTCTGTATTGGCCTGTAGGGCACAGTGCAGCCTCTGGAGTGTGTAGTCTGTATTCAGAATCAGAATCACTTTTATTGCCACAGTATGCAATATTACATACGAGGAATTTGTCTTAGTGTCATTATGCAGCATAGCGGTCAGGTCAATATTCAGATAAAGAAATAGGAAAAACAACAAAAAGACAATCACAGCATTGCAAGTGCAGTGACTGCAGTCTAATACAATATATACAAGAGTGGAGGAGTGTTCAGCAGGTATAAAATATGAATTTACATGAATTTACAGTCCGAGTTAAATAGGCAGTGAATTTACATGAATTCACAGTCCGAGTTAAATAGGCGTTAAATTAAATATGAGTTGCAGTCTAAGCAGTGCATGATGTAGTTAGCAAGAGTAATGTAATGGTATAGAGTTCTGGTAGAAGAAGCAGCTGTACTTTAAGAGACGAGTGAAGCCCGGCAGCAAAGTGATGGTGGGGGGGGGGGGATTCAGCTGAGTTCAGGTGGGTTCAGGAGGAGGTAGTGGGGTGTGTTGGTAGGGACCTTGGTGGGAGGGGCTTACGGGCCTTGTTTGTGAGGCTGACGGCAGTTGGGAAAAGCTGTTCTTGTGGCGAGAGATTCTGGGGCCGGATTCACAAAACCTTCTTAAGAAAAAAAATCTTCTCAAGTGCCATTTCTTTCTGAAATTTAGTCTTAAGAAAAAAGATAGGAAAAATGTCTATTCTCAAAAACAGTTCTTATGTATTTTCTTAACTTTCTTCTTATGTTTCTTCCTAAGAAAAAACTTAGCAAGAAAAGGTATTCTTGAAATGAAAGTTCTCAAATTTGTTCTTAATTATTTTCTTAACTTTAAGACAGCCCTTCCCCTGTCTTAAAATTCCTACAGTGAAAAATTAAGCCTCTAATATCATATTTAAACAGATTTTAGACAAGTCGGTTCTAGTTCAAAGTCTACACAGGTTCCCATACACCTAACATTAAGTTTAACATTTATTGTACATCTTTATTTGGTGTTGGGTCACTCTGCCTGTTGTATTTGTTTTATGGAAACTTGGGCTAAAACATTGTGCATGTTGTTTACAATTAGGGTTGTCCCGATACCACTTTTTTGCTGACCGAGTACGAGTACTGACATCTGGGTACTTGCCAATACCGATACCGAGTATTTAATTTGTGGTCGACAACGTGTTTTTGTTACACCTTATGGTTAATTAAAAGATCACTTTTCAAGATTATGGGTTTTAGTCATTTTCTTTAGTATATATTATCTGCAGAAGTACCTAGTTTTCGCAAGACCACACAAATTTCGCATAATGGGTATCACCTATACTTGATAGTCTCTTCTCTTGATGCCTTATGAAACAAAAGTTTCCCATTAACTCATTGAGTGCCAGCCACTTTTGGAGAACGGACGCTCCCAGTGCCAGAGTTTCAGAGCGTTTTCAGTGATTTCTCGAGGCCCACAGAATATTGTGTGATATTACTATGTAAACACTGAACACGCACAAAGAACGATGAGACTCTATTCTATCATCTGCAAAAAAAAGTATATTGATCCCATTTTCCGTTCTTTAGTTATGAGCCGGAGAAAATAGCTTGATTCATCCAAAAACAGCAATTTTTTTCTAGAAGCTGAGATAATTGGCCTTTTGTGAAATTAAACATTTCAAGCACATCACTGACTCTGAAGCTTGCTGCTGGTGGGCATCGGATATTCTGGCTTGCGTTTGTCAATCCTGTCCTGCTGCCTGGGTCTGTCTGGGTGTTGCGTGCTGCTCTGCGTGCCCCCCCCCCCCGCCCCGCCCCGCCTCGCCTCAACTGCACACTCCTCCTCCTGTCTGTGGTGGCTCTCTGCTGAGTTTGCTGTGCGCGACATCCAGCTTTTTTACAGCGTTCCGCGTGTGTTTGTCACCGGCAACGATGCTTCCAGTTGAGAATAATAACAACTCCACGGTGTGGATGTGCGGATGTGCTGTCGCAACCGACACGGAGCGGCTCAATTGTGGGAGCAGATTGGCTGCTGCAGGCACAGCTGCAGTAACGTGCTTCAGCATATCGATGCATACGGATGCGATGCGATTTCCGTTTCCATAACGACTTCTTCTTTGTTTTTTCCTTGCCTTTCTGTTATGTGGAGAGCACTGTCGCCACCTAAGGGTTCTGTAAAATAGGTTATAGACCTCCAATAGCTATAATATTTGTACAGGAGAGGCAGAAGGCTTTGATCGACGCCCCACCGTCAAAAAACGCAATTGACGAACATGTCCGTCCTTGGCACTCTACGTTACTATTTGAAATGACGAACATGTCCGTCCATGGCACTCAATGAGTTAAATAAGGAAATAAGGTTTCCAATTAAATAAAGAAGTATGCCATGAATCAACCATTTAAACCACATATCTGTGCATCTCCTTTGTATTTGTTCTGCTGGTCTATTTTCATTCAAACATTAAAATAGAGGTTGCTCGTGTTCTTATGTTCATTATGTTGGGTCTCGTAGTTAGATTACTACTTTAATGTTTATTATAAAAAACAAACTTCATAGTGCTTTTATTTTGAAGGCAAAACCAATAAACCGGAAATGAAATTGTGACAATTGTTGCTAAATTCAGGGACATTAACGTTACGTTCCACTTTTAAATGGTAAAATGGTAAATGGCCTGCATTTATATAGCGCTTTTATCCAAAGCGCTTTACAATCAGTAGGTAGTCTACATTCACCCATTCATACACCAATGGCGGCAGGCTGCCACGCAGGGTGCCTACACACCATCGGGAGCAAGGAGGGTTAAGTGTCTTGCCCAAGGACACAACGACGGCAGCTGGGAGGGAGCGGGGATCGAGCCGCCAACCCTTGCGTCATTGGCCGACCCGCTCTACCTCCTGAGCTAAAGCCGCCCCACTTTTAAAATGTTAAACTCTTAGGCAGTATGGATTACGGGACACTAGCACGTATTACAATGATCTGGTAAGCCTTCACTTGTTCCACAGCACTGTGTTGTCTGCTAGAAGAGCAACTAATGTTAACCTGTAAGTTGAACAGAAAGTTTTCTAGCTTGTTGCAGGCTACGCGGCTAACTGCAGAGCTAACGCAGTCAGACAGTGAATGGGGAAGCGATGCGGTGCAGGCTGTAGCCCTATCAGCTGATTACTGACCACCTGATAGCTTTTTATTTCTCCTCACAAAGCGCTTCAGGTAGAGATGCAAACAAACAGGCTGTTATAGTGAAGCTTCTCTGCATGCATTAACAGCTGTGTGAGCCTGACGCTGGCTTGCTACTTTGAGGTTAATGTCACGTTGCATGCCCTAGATGTAAAGTGGTATCGGGCGAGTACGAGTACAGCAAAATAGGCCAGTATCGGCTCCGATACCGATACCGAACCCTATTTACAATAGTCAGAAATGCATTTATGTAGCATTTACTATTGATCTGTTTAACTCATTGAGTGCCATGGACGGACATGTTCGTCATTTCAAATAGTAACGTAGAGTGCCAAGGACGGACATGTTCGTCTATTGCGTTTTTTGACGGTGGGGCGTCGATCAAAGCCTTCTGCCTCTCCTGTACAAATATTATAGCTATTGGAGGTCTATAACCTATTTTACAGAACCCTTAGGTGGCGACAGTGCTCTCCAGGTTAACAGAAAGGCAGAGAAAAACAGAGAATAAGTCGTTGGGGAAACGGAAATCGCATCGCATCCGTATGCATCGATATGCATGAAGCGTTTTAACGTTAGATGTGCCCGCAGCAGCCAATCTGCTCCCACAATTGAGCTCCTCCATGTCCGCTGCGACAGCCCAGGCCATTCGCATGATCAGCCGTGGAGTTATTATTCTCAACTGGAAGCATAGGAGCCGGTGACAAGCACACGCGGAAGGCTGTAAAAATCTGGATGACGCGCACCCTTCACAGTGCAGAGCAAATTCAGCAGAGAGCCACCTCCCATACAGGAGGAGTGTGCAGTTGAGGCGGGGCGGGGCGGGGCGGGGCGGGGGGGGGGGGGGGGGCACGCAGAGCAGCACACAACACTGACCCAGACAGACCCAGGCAGCAGGACAGGGTTGGCAAACGCAAGCCAGAATATCCGATGCCCACCAGCAGCAAATCAAGAAAGCAAAGAAGCTGCAACCAGCAGCGCACGCAGGGGCCAGCGCTGCTGGTTGCAGCTAAAAAATATTATTCTGCCAAACAAAATTCCCTGGCCTTCACTGTTTTATTGAAGGAAATTATTTTTGAGGTGTGACTACATCAGAAAATTAGCTTCAGAGTCAGTGATGTGTTTGAAATGTTTAATTTCACAAAAGGGCCATTATCTCAGCTTCTAGAAAAAAAACTGCTCTTTTTTGTTAAATCAAGCTATCTTCTCCGGCTGATAACTAAAGAACGGAAAATGATATCAATAAACCTGTTTTTGCTGATGATAGAAAAGAGTCTCATCGTTCTTTTTGCGTGTTCATTGTTTACATAGTAATATCACACAATATTCTGTGGGCCTCGAGAAATCACTGAAAAAAGCTCTGAAACTCTGGCACTGGGAGCGTCCGTTCTCCAAAAGTGGCTGGCACTCAATGAGTTAAGCACTAATTTGGAACCCTATCTAAAAGCAGCCACTAGGCGGCAGTATTTCTTAACACATTCACTGCCAGCCGTTTTTTTTTACTGTAGGTAGCTTCTGCCAAAGGGTTTTTTTGAGGATTCTGGCTCATCTTACAAGAGCCGAGGATTATTTTCTGCTTGGACTTTGTGAACACAAAATATCTCAAAAGTACTAATAGAATGTGTGCTTTCTCTGTCTAAAAGAGTTAGTTTGTAGAGTTAGTAGTTATGTAGATATTAGCCGTTGAGTACAGCATGGTTTCAGCGTCTGAGACTGAAAGCTGAGATAATCGCAGTTTTGTGAAATTCAATCAAACAGGCAGAACAGTCACTTTAACTCATTCATGGCCAAAGACGTCTTTGACGTGTTATCAGGAATAGCCCAGAGGGCCAATGACGTGTTTGACGTGTTTTTGTTTTTATTAGTACAGCGCGTAGTTCAAAGACTTCCCCAGCCTGTGACATGTTATCAGGTCCCTAGCCTCAAAGACAAGCCGACAACACGTTATCAAACACATACCGCAGCTGTTGTTTTGAAATGGAAGAGGAGGAGAAAACGGAGAAACGCTGCCTGTTGCATAGAGGAGAAACGCCATTGAAACACCCCTCGGCGCGCTGCGCTGGTCGCCTCTGCTGCAGGGCGAACCTGGATTGAGTTGTTCGCGGAAGTCAAACCAACATGATCGATCCGGTTCCAGCGCCTGGTCCCAAAGCCAAGCCGACCCCGTTCCTGTGTTGCAGCATTCGTCCCAGCCCGAACGAGAGGAGGAAAACGATGCAGAGGCAGAGGAGGCTAGACGCTGATCTCAGACCAGTTTGGTTCCCCACCTATGCTAATTTGCGGGGCGATCAGTAATGTTCCCTGGGAAGAGGTGCGCTCCAGCAGCAGCTGTGGACAGAACTCTCTCTCTGTGTGTGTGTGTGTGTGTGTGTGTGTCTGTGTGTCTGTCTGTCTGTCTGTCTGTCTGTCTGTCTGTCTGTCTGTCTGTCTGTCTGTCTGTGTGTCTGTCTGCACACTCACTCACACTGAGTAAACTGTATTGTTGAATGTAAAAAAAGCACTTCATGTATATATATATATATATATATTTTTTTTTTTGTCATTTGTGTCATAATGAATAATATTTACATGTCTGATGTCAATACAGTTCAAAATAAAAGAATTGAGAGCGAGTTCTGCCTGAGATTGTGTATTTTACAAAAATGGCCTTTTCTCCTGTTTGTCTTCTCAGAGAGACCTTTTTGGTGAAAACAGGGTGTATATAAATGGCTATAAGTAGAGTACAGAACATGCTAAAAGCTCACTTTTTTTTCCCTGGTGAACCCAGAGACGTACATCTTCATTTTGAGGTATTCCAAATCACTTTGGTGCTAATAGATAATTTACTGTGGGTCTTGAAAGATGACCAACAATTATGAAAATCATTGGCCTCTGCTAAATATTGGCAGTCCTAAACTGGCCATGAATGAGTTAACCATTTATTTTTGGCATCAGTGAGACATCAGACATCTAAACAATATAGTTCTGAACCCCCTCTCCTTCAAACTCCTCCCTCCGTGGGCGTGTCTCTGGTGGCTTTCAGCAGCGTTTGTCACAAGCGAGTTTCTGCTGCTGCTGCTGCTGCTCCTGCTGCGAGTTTGAGCAGCCTCCCTCCCTGGCGGCCCCCTCGTCGGCGAGTCTGGATGGGGCTGCTCGTTTCTTGGGTTTTCGGTTGAGAGCTTTGATGAAGCTTTGTGCGATTCTAGGCTTTATGCTGCGTGTTTCAAAGTGTGTTTTGCACCCAGTCTATTTTTGGAACCCCCCACCGTTGTGCGCCCGTGTGCACCAGCGCGAAAGCGTTTTCGCCTACAGTATGAGAATGAGGCTCGTTCGTTTTCGGTTGTGAGCTCAGCTGGAATGAAGCTGCTTGCGATTCTGGGCTTTCTGCTGGTGTTTCTGCTGGTGTTTCAAAGTGTGTTGCACCCATAATCTATTATGCAAATTTGCAATCCCCCACCGCCAGCTCCCAGCACGAAAGCGAAAGCGTTTTCGCCTATCCATTTTCATGAGAATGGCTTCCTCACGCTGCTTTTTGCTTGGCTTCCTCTAGTCTGGAGAGCACTGTCGCCACTTAGTGGGTCGGTGGAATGGGTTGTACACGGTGGCTCCCATATTTATATAGGAGATGTAAAAGGGTTAGATGCACGTCCCACCGTTAAATTTTTTTTTTTTTTTTTTGACGAGTCAACTCGTCATTGGCAGTCAACCGTTGGATTTTTTTTGACGAGTCAACTCGTCATTGGCAGTGAACGTGTTAAATTAACGTCAGAATGGTTCAGGTTCAGAAGAAGAATAAAACCAACGAAGAAGAACAACGTTAAGATGAGACAGCAAGCCTGTTACTGCTGTAATGCTGTAATGACCTAGAACATTCAGTAAAGACCAACCATTTAAGTTTTAGAATCGTTTCCGTTTGTTTATTTGTGTTGTAGAAGTTGTAGTTACTGTTGAGAAATAGAATACCCCTATCTAGCTAATTTTCTTTGCTAGCAATAAGGTAGCAAAGACACTTAGCTAGAGGCTTATTTACATGTCATGTCTGTTGTAAATAACAACACAAACAAACACCAGCCAAAACTTTGCCCTATAGTTGTCCTACTCTACCTGTAAATAGGTTTTGTAGATGGAAGCACTTTGGGTTGCCTCCTATAGCCTCATCTCCTAGCCTCAATGAATGAATGAAAGCTTTATTTTCGGACAAATAATAATAAATAATAAAAATAATGTATATACAATAGCACGAAATACCAAGGAAGAAAACAGAATAGTTAATCATAATACAATGGTAAATGGTAAATGGCCTGCATTTATATAGCGCTTTTATCCAAAGCGCTTTACAATCAGTAGATAGTCTACATTCACCCATTCATACACCAATGCATCGGGAGCAAGGAGGGTTAAGTGTCTTGCCCAAGGACACAACGACAGCAGCTGGGAGGGAGCGGGGATCGAACCGCCAACCCTTGCGTCATTGGCCGACCCGCTCTACCTCCTGAGCTAAAGCCGCCCCTCCCTACAATGCCAGCGGCAAAAGTCTGAAAAGGAGTAGGCTGAAGTACAATGTACTTATATAGTCCTACCCCTAAGTCCATAATTCATTAATATATATATATTCATTAATATAATATAATAGACATAATATATATCATCACTATATACATATATATAGGGGAATTAATCCCATATCATTTAACACAACAATTTTTTTTATTATTAATACACAGGACAAGATGTTACTATCCCTTGTGCCAAAATCTGAGGAAAAACACATTTAGAAGCCCAATCCAGAATAAACAAGCTAACAGGCTAACAAACTAATAATCAAGACACAAATCACCAGTTACCTACCCTAGCCAACAGCAGCAGTATGAAGCATGTCATTGGGGTTTTCAAGTGGGCACCTTCCTTCACCGATGTTTCGTTAAGTTAGGCCCACGACACCTCAAGAAGGCTTAAAGGAGAACTAACCCCCAAAACACTTTTTTTCAGCTTTTAACCAATATATATGACTTTGGGGGTGATGTGTGAAGAATTCTGGTCAAAATTTCCACATTTGACACCAAACTGTTGCTATTTTACCATTTGTATCATTTTTCAGTAGCATACCTGGCATAAGCGCCCTCTAAGGGTCGAACACTGCTTTTTTTTCTCTCAAATGAATGGGATATTTGACACGTCGTGACGTCACGGTGAACCAAAGACTATGGGATTTCAAGATAATTACTCCCCTACCCCCCCCTGTACCCTTTCGGCTCCTCAGAACTCCAAGCCTATTCCTATTGAAGTTTGCTCTTAAAATACTGAACCAAACGTCGTCAAAGTTGGCACATGTCTTAATTATAGTTAGTTTCCCGCTGAATCTGTCATTACTTTATTAATATCTTACCTGGATAAGCTCGAATGATGATGTTTATATTATCAGTCCGAGTTGGAAGCACTGTCTCCAGCCCAGGCAGGCGGGAGCGGGCGGGAGAGAGTCATACTGTAACCTCATGGACGAGCCCCAAGCTCCGGGGGCGCGCGCAGCAGCAGCTGGGCTCTCTCGGTGTGTCTGTGTGTGTGTGTTTTGCTGCGCGGATTGGGTTTGACCGTTTGATCAAGCAAGTAGCTCCTGTGCTCTTAAAATACTGAACACCACGTTGTCATATTTGACATATGTCTTCATTGTAGACAGTTTATCACTGAATGTGTCATTACATTATAAATATCTTACCTGGATAAGCTCTAATTATGTTGTTTATATTATCAGTCCGACTTGGAAGCACTTTCTCTCGGCCAGTCAAACGGGAGAGTCTGCTCTCTCATGCACCCGCGGGGGCGTGCGCAGCAGACAGACTGTGAATGGGCGGAGGAGGAGGAGGAGAGATCTGCAGCTGTGCCCAGAGACACTCACCTCGCTCCGACTATATAGCAGGCTACTCAGCTACTGTGCCCGTCTGTGAAAAGCGTCCTGTCCAGTCGCACCTTCGCAAAAAGATGCGGGATTCCCTCAATCCTGTACCCAATCTCAGACTGTATTGAGCAGAAAAATCGCACACCAGCTATTTCTGTCTGTGTTTGTTTGTTGCTCCGTGAGGTTACAGAGTGCCCCATGCATGCAGGAGCCAGGCTGTTTCGCCAGCCAGGGTCTGGGAGGAGGGAGGAGGCGCAGCCTGCAACTGCGCTGAGAGGAAAACTTTTGCACAACTTTTAACAAGAATCACGAAAAGCCCCAAAACGCAAATTAAAAACGGATTTCATTGCGCGGTTTATCGCTAGTTGTACGAGGGAATGACGTGGAGAAATCTCGCATTGTGTTACCCCAGAGCGGGGGGTTTCTCCTATTGTGCGGTGTGCTGCTGTAACGAGCCCATGTCACTTTGCTCTCGTAACATAGTTTGACACGCTGCCATAGAGATACATGCAGAAAAATAATTAAATTTCTAGTTCGCCACTGAATTACCAAATTGATATAACTATCAACCATTTTGAGCAACACTCTTTCCATACATGCCACCAGCGTTGGCTAGTTGTTGATATTTATAAAGATATTGCCCCTCTCAAAAAAATTATTTTTGAGGCGGTAGGCAAACTGTAATGGCGTCGATTTCCGAAAAAAAATCTTGACTTGAACACAGCCAAAGAGTTTAGTATAGACAAGAGCATATGTCATTTCTTGGTTTTTTCCATAGGTATTTTCAAATCACTGTTCTGATACATATCTAGGGGGTAAGTCCTCCTTTAACGGTGTAATCCAGCGTCCTGGAAACACCCCCCTCCATGCTACCACCGCCCAACTGCATATTACCTCACTATCTAAGCCTAGCTATCCAGGTCGGTTCGGTATGACATTCCTAACTACACCACCACTGTCAATGATTCAGTCCTGTTGATGCGGACGTCAATCATGACCAACAACAAACAATCAATCTTACCTTAGCGAGCTCCCCAGCTAGCATGTTTCCTCCTTAGCCACAGCCATTCAATTGCTCGTTCTGCTGCCTGAGACATGTTGCTAAGCGCAAGTTTCAGGCTCCGTCCCCGAATGCCCAACTCAGTTAGTAAGGCAATAACGGACTTTGCCACAAAACCACGGCAGCCCACCTCTACAGGCCGCACTCGAGCCCTCCAACCTCGCTGCTCTGCCTCTGCTGCCATTTCAGCATACCTAGCTTTCTTGCGCTCATAAGCCTCCTCAACTCGATCTTCCCACGGGACTGTGAATTCAATAAAATAAACTATTTTCTCTACCTCAGACCACAGTAACAAGTCCGGACGTAGCCGGGTGCTAACTATATATGCTGGGATGACTAGCTGTTCACTCAAGTCAACCCTCATTTCCTAGGCTCCACCTACACTTAGCTGCCCTAACTTGTGCCTGACCTTAATTGGTCTAATCTTTTCTCCCTCACGTACAAATTTGATCTGTCTAGTCTCTTTGCTAGCAACTAGAGAATTTACTTCTAGCCGCTTTTCCTCAACTGCAGCTGCCAAATATTTCAACACCTGGTTGTGATGCCAGGTGTATCGCCCATGGGAGAGACTGACCTTACACCCTGACAGTATATGCCTCAGTGTACATACACTAGAACACAACGGGCAGGCACCATCCTCGCCCAACCACTGATTTAAGTTCTGGGGAGATGGCAGCACATCATAAGTAGCCCCTAGAATAAATCTAATTCTGCTGGCCTCCATGCTCCACAACTCTCTCCACTTCAACTTTCTCTTCTCTACACTCTCCCAGTTCACCCACTGTCCTTGCTTTGCCTGTGACACTGCCTTACTACATCTTACTGCCTCCTCTTGCCTATGTACTTCTTCAACTACCATCTTCCTCTTTTCTATTACTGATGCCTTGTTCCACACAGGTTTCCCTATGCACAACCCTAAGCCTCCACGCCCATGCTGCACCTGACCTATGATATCCCTGTGTCTAAGAGCTGACTGTGCTTGCTGTACTGCCTCCTTTGGGTTCCACTTCCTCCCTGTTTTAACTGTGGGTGCTACACTCCTAACCACTGGATCCTTTGACTGAGTCAGAGTCATTTCCAGTCTAACCTTAGCACACTTGAACTCCTCTGTCAGGCTAGATAATGGCAATTCCAATATGCCTTTCCCATATAAGGCTACACTGCTTAGGCAGCGTGGGACTCCGAGCCATTTTCTAATGAATGAGTTAATCATCCTTTCTAGCTTTTCTACCTTTGAAAGGGGAACCTCATACACTGTCAGTGGCCACATCAACCGAGGCAACAATCCAAACTGCAAACACCACAACTTTAGCTTTCCTGGGAGCCCTGACTTGTCTATACTTGAAATACCTTGAATAATTTCCTGCCTCACCTCCTCAAACTGTCCCTTATCACTGAGACTTGCAGCATACCATCTTCCCAAACTCTTGACTGGTTTCTCTAACACTGTACAGTAGGCACCACCTCATCATTTATAACAAACTTCTTACCTACTACACTCCCTTTAATGATTGAAATACTCCTGGACTTACTTGGCTTCACTTTCATTCTAGCTCACTGCAGATTACTATTTAACTTATCCAACAATCTGCTAGTACATGAAGCGGTTGATGTCATAGTCTTCATGTCATCCATGTATGCCCTAATTGGAGGGAGCCGCAGCCCTCCCTGCAGCCTTTCTCCACCCACTACCCATTTTGAAGCCCTAATAATGATCTCCATTGCCATGGTAAAAGCTAATGGGGAAATTGTACACCCTGCCATAATGCCTATCTCCAGCTGCTGCCAAGCTGTAGTGTACTCTGCTGTGGTAAAGCAGAGTTGAATATCTAAGAAGTAGGCTTTAACTAAGCTCTTTATACTACCTGGCACTCTAAAGAAATCAAAGGCCTCCCATAACAGACTATGCGGCACTGACCCGAAAGCATTAGCCAGGTCCAAGAATACTACATGCAGGTCTCTCTTCTCACGCCTAGCTTACTGGATTTGGTGCCAGATCATGCTGGTGTGCTCTAAGCACCCGGAGAAGCTGGGAATTCCAGCCTTTTGCACCGAAGTATCTATTAGCCTATTCTTTTCTAGGTAACTAGACAGCCTCTGTGCCACAACACTAAAGAAAACCTTCCCTTCAACATTAAGTAGACTGATAGGTCTAAACTGACTTATCTCTAACGAGTCCCTTTCTTTAGGAATGAAGATTCCCCCTGCTCTGCGCCACGCCTTAGGAATAACCTGCTTCTTCCAGACTACCTTCATCAGCTTCCATAGAAACTGCAACACATCTGGAGCACTCTTATACAGCCGGTAGGGGACTCCATTAGGACCCGGGGCTGAAGAGGCCCTTGCACGTCTCACTACTTCTTGAACTTCTTTCCACCTTGGTGGGCTATCATCACACTGGCTCTCTATTTCACCAATAGGTGGAATATCAGCTGGGACTGTCATCTCTCTAAACCTTTCCCTATCTTTGTGAACCTCCTCCAAATATTCATCAAGCTTCTGCTTAGGTACCATAAGGCTACTATTCTTTTCCTTACTAAACAATGACTTCACAAATCTAAATGGATCCTTATAGAATGCTATTCTAGCTCTCTCTTTCTTTTTCCTGTTTTTTCCTAATGCTCTCTGCTCTTCTTAAAACTGCCAACCGCTCCCTCACATCTGACTGCAAGCAATCAATGCCTTCCTTCTCAACCTCTGTAGCTTTCCTCCACTGCCTCTTAAGCTGTCTTCTCTCCTGGATAAGTCTATCTATCTCTTGTTGGCGCCTAGATTTAACTACCTCACCCTCTAGTTTCTTCCTTTTCTCAAAGACGCCAAACTTTTCCTTACCATAATCATAAATACGATCTCCCATTTTCTCCAACTTACTCTCAGCAGTTCCTTTAAGCTTCTCTAACATCCTAACCAAATCACTATTAGTCCATGGGCCAAACACCAAAATTTCACATATCGGTACCACTCAAGTGGGCAAATTCTAATCATGATTTTTGAACATGTATATATCCATAGATGATATTTTAGTATGATAGCCTATCCAGAATGGTAGCTTTCTCACGGTTATCAGCTCATGAAGTTAGCCAGCCCCTACAATAATTTGGATTCTAGGTGCTGATGCATATCCTATTCTAGGCTCTTTTTAGGACCTTTACTCATGTTTGATGAGAATATCTTTGATAGAATTTTAAAGGGTAGCTTCCTAGCTTTCATTTAAGCTCAGTTTTGTGTCTCTCTGACAAATACAGAGGTCACAGGAGCTCTTCAAACTGTCAGTGACATTCGTTTTTCCACAATTTTCGTCTAAACTATAGTTTTATTTCAGCACTGTGGCATCTAGGAACATCAGATATACAAACAACAAACACTGGAATACTCACAGGACTATAAGGATTCAGACAAGGTATCATGTGCCCATACTATCCCATCGTGAGGGGTGAATGTGGCCCTTAAGGTAGAAGAATGACTTCTCAAGGGAAATTAGCCAGAGCCCTAAATTTAACAAATCGGTACCAGCCAGGTGGGCAAATTTTACTTGTGATTTTTTTAAATTCATATACATCCCTAGATTATGTTTTTATATGATAGACCATGATGACTGGTAGCTTATTAGTGCTTATCCCCTCTTAAATTATGGACTGCTGTCGTTCAAAACTAGGAAAGTGCCCTCCCTGGAAATCATCTTTCTTTCATTATCCGTTGCCTAGGGTGTGTCTGGACTACTGTTAATATTACATAGATATAGGCAAACTATCCTATGATATTGTACATACTATACTATACTATACTAGATATACTATGCTTGTCTACTAAAGTGGCACATTTCTCAGTCAAAAACAGAGTAAATTGACACGTTTCTCAGTCAAAAATAGTTTTATTTGTGTTACATTATATGAACAGCTACATTCAAAATGTTTCCAGTCTTTCAGGACAATATTAGGACAATCTACCCTTCCTGAGCCACCATGCCACCCACGAGGGCAACACCATCATCGTCATTCACATCTGAGTGTGCTGGTTGGCACATTTTTGTAGTTTGCACAGGTTTGTGCACTTCAGACCATTATTGAGACCTGTGCACTCTGGTGGTTTGCACGACCTCACACACTTGCAGGAGAGCAACTGCAAAACGGTCTGGTGCTGGGGAACCGCACATCCACTGGATTTCAAGCTGCCCCTCATCGTCTGTGGTAGGGATGTTCATTTTGAAAATTTTCCAAAATCGATAATCGGTGAAAATTAACGATCAATTATCGATCATCGATTTTATTAATACTTAGAAAATTTTCAATATTTTCAATATTTTCAATTTTCAATTTTTTTTTTTTTTTACAAAATGAATGCCTATGGCAGAAAATACGAAAGACAACGTGTTCTCCTCAATGAACTCTTTATTTCAATGTGTCTCCTCTCCAACACTGCTGTCCCCGGCGCATGCCGGTGTGAATTTCCCATGTTTAAAACAGTTTTGTTGGCACAAAGGCCCGTGCCCAGCCAGAAAACTAGAGACTATATGAAGCTCCACCTCACGTTAGTCGGCTGTGCAATGGAGTGGGGCGAGGAGGAACGAATTCCACCCAAACCTAGTCCACAAAAAAAAAAAAAAAAATTTAATAATTAAAAAATCGATCCAAATGCCACAGGATCGATTCCAATCCTTAACGATCGATTATCGATTTTCGATAATTGATGAACATCCCTAGTCTGTGGTCCTTGGTCCTTGGGGCTTGGTAGAGATGGCTGGGTTTGAAGAGACCGTCTAGAGATTGCAGTCTGATCTTTTGCATGAATGGAATGCATTAATAGCCAATCCTCAAATGGTGGAAGCTGGCTGGACTCGACCTCCCCACGTCTGGTGCAGAAAAGTTGGTATCGGAGGAGGTTGACATCTGTAATGTGTGTAGAGGGTACATACACATGTGGCACATGATTTCCAGCAGCTTCTTGAAGAGCTCATTAGAGACATCCCAAGCACGGCCGAGCTCAAGGAAGGCTTCTTGATATGTCCTGTCTGTTCAGGGTGCCCACTTTTCCGTGTCCTGCAAATACGCTGACAGTGTTGCAGCCACTGAACGTGTGCATGCCAATCAAGGGGCCAGCAATACTATCGGCGCGTGATTTGCATAGTTTGGTGATGTCCTGGAACATTGTCTTGTTCTGTGTTCCACATTTTTGGTACATTGGGCATGGGATGTCCTTGCTCCAACCCAGAGTCAGTAGCAGGACATCTGTGTCTGCCATGATGATCACTGCCTTGAAGCCAGACTCTGCTACATGGAGAGCATGCATTAGCATGCAGGTGTCAGCTTCTTCCTGAGAGGATTCGAGCTGTGTTACCTCCTCCCATTGGTTCCTGTTGATTTTGAAGCAGGCTACTTCAAGATTCAAGATTCAAGATTTTTATTGTCACTCCATGGTACAAGTATCACGTGTGAAATTCTTGTGCTGTGGACTCCGTTTACGACATAGTACAAATATAACAAGGCATATGAGTGCAAAAACAATAAGCAATAAGGCAATAAGCAATAAGCAATAGGCAATAAGCAATAAGCAACAATAAGCAATAAGGCAGTATAGTGATAAGACAAGTCCGAGACAGTGGCATATTCACTGCACATAGGTGCACATGTCATGTGCATACACTAGACGTGCTTAAACATTTTAAATTCGACGTATTTGACATACAGGTGCAAATAGCATGTACCTTATTAAACATACAATTAAACATTAGACATACGTAATGGTAGCAGCTGCAGTACGGTACGGTACGACTACTACAGTATTTGTGTATGTTAAGGAGTCTCGTGGCCTGCGGGAAGAAACTGTTCCTCAAGCGATTTGTGCGTGCTTTTGGAACCCTGTATCTCCTCCCTGAGGGTAACAGGGAGAACAGGCTGTTGTGGGGATGGTTTGTGTCTTTGATGATCTTCAGGGACCTCCTGAGGCACCGCTGGTTGTACAGTTCATGCAGTTCTGGCAACTCACATCCTGTTACGTACTGGGCCGCGCGCCTCACCCTCCGTAGCACCCTGCGGTCCATGGTGGTACAGTTCCCGTACCAGGTGGTGAAGCAGCCAGTCAGCAGGCTTTCAATGGTGCCTCTGTAGAAGTCCCTAAGGATTTCTTTCCTTAGCCCAAATTTCTTCAGGCGCCTGAGTCCGTGTATTCGCTGTTGGGCCTTTTTGACAACAGTGGCGGTGTGACCGGCCCAGGTCAGGTCCTGGTGGATGTTGACTCCCAGGTACTTGAAGCTGTCCACCCTTTCCACCACTGTGCCGTTGATGGTGATTGGGGGGTGTCCGCCCCCCCCTCTCCTGTAGTCCACAATGATCTCCATGGTCTTGGAGACGTTCAGAGAGAGGTGGTTGTCCTGGCACCATTGTTCCAGGGCCCTCACCTCCTCTCTGTAGGCCGTCTCGTCGCCCCCCGAGATCAGCCCCACGACTGCTGTGTCGTCTGCAAACTTCACGATGGTGTTTGAAGTAGGGATGTCAACGGTTAACCGTTAATCGATTAACCGTCGCTAACGTCGTTGTTCGGTTATTGCTGTCGGTCTATCAGTTAATATATATATTTTTTTTTTATTATTATTTTTTTTTTATATTAAAAAATTATGAATTAACCGATAGGTTAATCGATTATTAGCGTCGGTTAATCGAAAGTGAAATTAACCGAAAATTGACATCCCTAGTTTGAAGTTTGAGTCGCCACGCAGTCGTGGGTGTAGAGGTCGTACCAGAAGGGGCTGGAGACGCACCCCTGGGGTGCGTCACATATATATGTTACACATAATGTAACATATAAGGCCTTGTCTTGTAGTTTCTATCTGTGTTTGGGTCCTTTCCATTCCTCAAACAAGAATTTGATCAGACTGACTTTGCTGGCAGCGCTGTAGAGCAGTTTCCTCCACTGCTGGATGTTGTGGCTGGAATCATGCAGGTTAGCTACATCTGGCGGGGCAACAGTTGCAGTTGACAAGCTGACAAACTCATATTGATCTGGACTGAGTGGATTCACAAAGGAGTTTCCCATGATATCAACAATGGAATGTACTTTAAGGACCATAGGTGGACCACAGATGATGAGGGGCAGCTTGAAATCCAGTGGATGTACGGTTCCCCAGCACCAGGTGCCGTCTTGCAGTTGCTCTCCTGCAAGTGTATGAGGTCGTGCAAACCACCAGAGTGCACATGTCTCAATAATGGTCTGAAATGCACAAACCTGTGCAAACTACAAGCATGTGCCAACCAACACAGTGAAGAAGAGCTTGCTGCACAGCTGACAGACTCAGGTGTGAATGACGATGATGGTGTTGCCCTCGTGGATGACATGGTCTCAGGAAGGGTAGATTGTCCTAATATTGTGTTGAAAGACTGGAAACATTTTGAATGTAACTGTACATATACCGTAACACAAATAAAACAATTTCTGACTGAAAAGCGTGCCAATTTACCCTCTTTTTGACTGGGAAATGTGCCAATTTAGTAGACAATTAAGTATAGCATATATATCTATCTAGTATAGTATAGTATGGTATGGAATGTATAGTATCATAGGATAGCATGCCTATATCTAGACATGTAATATTAACAGTTAGTAGTCCAGACACCCCAGGGAGAGGATATAATGAAAGAAAGATGATTTCCCATAATTCCCATAAGTCCCTAATTTAAGAGGGGTGGTTAAGCACTAATAAGCTAACATGGTCATAGGAATTTAAAAAAATCACAAGTAGAATTTCTCCACCCGGATGGTACCGATATCTTACATTTTGGGTTCTGGCCCATTTCCCTCAAGAAGGCATTCTTCTACCAAATTCAAAGGGCAAAATTCACCCCTCACGATGGGATAGTATGGGTTCATTATAACTTTTCTGAATCCTTATAGTCCTATATGAGTATTCCAGTGTTTGTTGTTTCTGTCTCTGATGTTCCTAGATGCCACAGTGCTGAAATAAAGACTATAATTTAGGCGAAAACTGTGGAAAAATGAATGTCACTGACACTTTGAAGAGCCCATGTGAGCTCTTTATTTGTCAGACAGACACACAACTGAGCTCAAATGAAAGCTAAGAAGCTACGCTTTACAATGTTGTCAAACATGTTATCATAGAACATGGTTAAAGGTCCTGAGCCTAAAATAGGTTATGGATCAGCAGCACCTAGAATCGAATTTATTGTAGGGGTTTGCTAACTTCATGAGCCGATAACTGTGACAAAGCTGCCATTCTGCAAAGGCTATCATACTAAAATATCATCTATGGATATATACCTGTTCAAAAATCATGATTAGAATTTGTCCACTTGAGTGGTACCGATATGTGCAATTTTTGTGTTTGGCCCATGGACTAAATAGGGGAAAATAAGAAAATGTCCAATAAATATGAAAAGCTACTCCTGTGGAAAGGCTATCATATATTAATTTACTTATATTGACCCTATAAACAATTTAGTATAGGTAAAGTTTTGCCCACCCATATGGTACCGATATCTGGTCTGGCCCATGGACTATATTGATATCTTCCCACTTCCTACTTTCCGCTGCACCTGGCCACTTAACTCTAGGCTTCTGACCACTAATCTTCTCCCTCTTTGGCTGGCTGGCCTCTCTGCTTTCCTCGGTGCTAGGACCTGCCTCAACATCAGGGGTGCTGATGTCCTGCGAGCTGTGAGTTATTTCCTGTCGCTGGACTTCACCCGACTGACTTGATAAACTTCTTAAGAAATAATTATCAATGCGGGGTCCCTGTGTTCCCTCTACCAAGCACCTCTTCCTGCCTTGATGGATTCTAAGGCCCTTTAAAGTTGTTACCTTCTGCCAGCCACACAAGCAAACCTGACGCTTCTTTCCATCTACATCTGAACTAGTGGCTTCCACTGACATGTTTTCCCTACTCATAGTCAAGTCCGTTCCAGAGTCAATAACCGTGTCAACCATAGGTGAGTCATCTTCCGCCCCCACTCTCGCAGACTATAGGGGTGTTTTTACATAATTCTGTTTCGTAGCAAGTTTGGGTGTAACCAATGGCCTATTGGCCTTGGCTACTGCCACAATGAGCAGCTAACCCATTGCAGCCTCGGTGGGGTCTAATTATAACATATAATATATAGATATATATACACTATACAACAGTATATAAGATAGTACACTACAATATTATATCATTATATAATATAGGGCTGCTCGATAAATCGATTTTGAATTGTAATCGAATTAATTGGTTAGGACGATGTTAAAAAAATGAAAATCGTAAAATCGATTTACACTTTAACTAGGGTAATTACGTTACGGCGGGCGGCTCTCTCATGTTCGCGTGCTGCAACTCGTCCCTTCTCTCTACATCTCCCCGCTGTAAAGTCTCTCTGAGTCTGGAGGCTGTGACTACTGGGCCTGGCTACTAAATACAGCAGCGCAATGGACTTATTTCAACACCTCCCAAAAGCAGTGAAGCACAGAGTGTGAGCACTGAGCGCATGTTGCACTGCGGGCTGTAGCCTACAAGACGATTGCCACAACACACACGCGCGCGCACACGAACACAGACGTTATCACCGGACGATGAAATGTTGCTTTTATAGTTCACATAACAACACTTGAGGCCACCGAG
Organism: Poromitra crassiceps; assembly: GCF_964638095.1. Classification (NCBI taxonomy): domain Eukaryota; kingdom Metazoa; phylum Chordata; class Actinopteri; order Beryciformes; family Melamphaidae; genus Poromitra; species Poromitra crassiceps. The sequence goes on along the minus strand of NC_139624.1, from coordinate 91,216,734 downwards.
TAGCTTCTGCTTCTGGTTCATGGCTGTAACGTTACAGCAGCCTCAGCTGACTCACCCGCCCTGTGTGTCTGAATTTCCCCCTAACTGCTATCGCAGTTCCCCGCATACCTGTTGTGACTTTGTGTTATTCTAGTACAAATATAACTCCGAGCACGGGTGGTCGCTTAGACACTCCTAATATAATTATGTCACGGAGGCACACGCTACAGGCAAGAGTCATTGAACCAAGAGTATCCCTCCAACATCCACCAGTGTCAAGTGACTGCAGGTTAGCAAGTAACAGCCAGGAAGTTAGGCATAGCAGCGCCAAGCTGCTATGCCAGGAACAGGAAGTTGGGTTCTGCCTTCAGAGTAAAAGCGGAAATTGTCACTTATCAAAAAAGGGGGGGGAAAGAGCTCTGCAGGGCAACAAATGTTTAGAGAAGTATAATAGTATTAAAAAATCGAAAATCGAGAGAATTTTGAGAGAAATAATCGTCAATTTTAATTGTAGGCAAAATCTAACAGCCCTAATATAATATAACATAATTTACAATAGTAATAATAATAATATAAATAATACTAATCATCATCATCGTCATCATCATAACAAAGGAATACTATAGGATCACATGTCAATATCCCTATACCTTTTAAATATAAGTTCTTTATACCTTCTTTTAAACTGGTTTATGCTTGGACATTGCTTTAGTTCCGTATTCATACTGTTCCAGAGCTTCACCCCACAAATTGAAATACAAAAGGATTTCATAGTTGCTCAGTGTTTTGAAATTCAACTTCCCCCTCAAATTATATCCTCCATCTCTCTCCAGGAACAGTTTTTGAATGTTACTTGGCAATTGATTATTTCTTGCTTTATACATGATTTGCAACACCCAGAAATTTATTTTCATTAACTCTTTCAATGATTACACCATCAACCTGTACCTTTAAGTCAATATTTATTCTACAATTACTAAATAGCATAATTTTTGTTTTGCTCAGGTTTAGTGATAATTTATTTCTGTCGAACCACCGTTTTAATTTATGCATCTCATTAGATACCCTATGGCAGTATGCCTAAAGTTTATTAAGTTAGACCCTAATTTAAAAATTCCTAAGTAGGAAAATGTAAGAAGTTCGTAAGAAATGAGACTGTTCCTAAGAAAATATTGAGGAATTGCACTTAAGAGGCTCCTTAGGAACTTCCTAAATTTTCCCCTTATGTCATTTCTTAAGATCTATCTTAAGAACACATTGGTGAATCCGGCCCCTGGTCTTCTTGACAGACCTCAGTCTCTTATGGCCCAATTCCACAGCAGCTAGTAGCGCGGTCCCGCTCCGCTCGACTCGACTTTTGGTCTCATCCCACCGTCAAAAACCGGCCCAGCTCGGTTTGATTTTAGGCCGAGTCGTGCTACTTTTGGTCCCTGCCTCGTCGGGGTACTTCGGGCTGGCGAGTAGGTCCCAAATGGTGACGTAAAACTCTGATGGCTACTGATTGGTCAGAGAGAATCGTGTTTACTCTGTCTACTGACTGTCAATGCAATGCTGGCGGCTGCATACCAGTTTAGTGGTCTTACCTTATCTTCTGTTATGTATATTTCCATCAGTATTTTGTGTCGCTGCCTTCACCTCCGGTGAAATAAAATCGTGGCGGGTGTTCAATTGTCTGAGAAAAAAGTCCGCTGCTCGCTCAGGGAGCTCTGTAGCTGAGAGGAGGCTGCAGCGCTCCGCTAGGCCGCAGCGGGTGTTTGGAAGCCCCGGTCTTGCCTGGTGAGAGGCTGCGGGGTAGAGGCTTCACTCTGTTGCGCCTCTCCCATCCCCGCACAGCACAGCACATGCCTGTGATATCATTCTCTTGGCCGATTGTCACATTTGCCCATGTACACTGTAGGTCATTTAGAGGCACCAGTATTTCATAAACAGTTTAAAAGTTCTGTGGATGGATTTAATTGTAACGTTATGTTATAGCCGAAGGACAGATATGCGGTCGCTATTTTTAGACGACCAGCTGTGGGCGGGGGTGGGTGGGGGCACATGATCCGCGGTGGAAGCAAAACGTCAATAGGGCTGATACGATTAGAGCCGAGTGGTGACGAGCTGTACAGGGCAGTAAAATGTGTGGAAAATGAGCCATTACTGAGGGGGATATTAGCCTGTAGGGCACAGTACATCCTCTGTATTAGCCTATAGGGCACTAGTGCAGCCTCTGGAGTGTGTAGTCTGTATTAGCCTGTAGGGCACAGTGCAGCCTCTGTATTAGCCTGTAGGGCACAGTGCAGCCTCTGTATTAGCCTGTAGGGCACAGTACATCCTCTGTATTAGCCTATAGGGCACTAGTGCAGCCTCTAGAGTGTGTAGTCTGTATTAGCCTGTAGGGCACAGTGCAGCCTCTGTATTAGCCTGTAGGGCACAGTGCAGCCTCTGTATTAGCCTGTAGGGCACAGTGCACCCTCTGTATTAGCCTGTAGGGCACAGTACATCCTCTGTATTAGCCTGTAGGGCACAGTGCAGCCTCTGGATTAGCCTGTAGGGCACAGTGCATCCTCTGGAGTGTGTAGTCTGTATTAGCCTGTAGGGCACAGTGCAGCCTCTGGAGTGTGTAGTCTGTATTAGCATGTAGGGCACAGTGCAGCCTCTGGAGTGTGTAGTCTGTATTAGCCTGTAGGGCACAGTGCAGCCTCTGGAGTGTGTAGTCTGTATTAGCCTGTAGGGCACAGTGCAGCCTCTGGAGTGTGTAGTCTGTATTAGCCTGTAGGGCACAGTTCATCCTCTGGAGTGTGTAGTCTGTATTAGCCTGTAGGGCACAGTGCATCCTCTGGAGTGTGTAGTCTGTATTAGCATGTAGGGCACAGTGCAGCCTCTGGATTAGCCTGTAGGGCACAGTGCATCCTCTGGAGTGTGTAGTCTGTATTAGCCTGTAGGACACAGTGCAGCCTCTGGAGTGTGTAGTCTGTATTAGCCTGTAGGGCACAGTTCATCCTCTGGAGTGTGTAGTCTGTATTAGCCTGTAGGGCACAGTGCATCCTCTGGAGTGTGTAGTCTGTATTAGCCTGTAGGGCACAGTGCAGCCTCTGGAGTGTGTAGTCTGTATTAGCCTGTAGGGCACAGTGCAGCCTCTGGAGTGTGTAGTCTGTATTAGCCTGTAGGGCACAGTGCAGCCTCTGGAGTGTGTAGTCTGTATTAGCCTGTAGGGCACTAGTGCAGCCTCTGTATTAGCCTGTAGGGCACAGTTCATCCTCTGGAGTGTGTAGTCTCTGTCTGTGGTTGGAAAGCACACACAGAAAAGGAAAAGAAGTTAGTGAATCTGTTTTTCCCATACACTGTATAAAATATGGACGTAGCCACCATGATGTCATCCATCGGTTTCTGGACTCCCGATTAGGGATGTCGAAAATCATAATTTTTCTTGACCGACAACCGACACTCATTAACCGACAACTGTCGGTTAACCGAGAAGATTAAAATGCGCTATTTTACTGTCTGTGCCCCATTAAACCATTAGGCTACCAAATGCTTGATTTTTTTTCAGTAGAAAGCGTTTATTTTTACATCTACAAGCAGAAAAAAACACATTAACAAAACGAGAAGACAAGTTGAACCCTCCAGCCATCTAAACAAAAACATTCCTCCGATAGGCTATACTGCTCGCATTGCATATTAAGGGCACGTCAATTGACACGCAGCCGCCCCGTGAAGTAGTGTTTGAGCGGACGACAGCCCAGGCTGCAGGCGAGGGCGCACTGACAAAGTGCGCAGCATCACTACAGTATCTTCTCTTTTAGCAATAGTCTCACTAATCCCACAGTGGTTTACCTGCTTTTGAGATCTGCAAAAAATAGTTTGCTTCTGTCTCACCCGTTCGCTCTCTCTCTTCACACACGCGGGTGGGCTGTGCTGTCTGGCAGGGCTCCACAACATTATAAAAACGAGTCCGCACTCCGCACGCAGTCTCTTGTGAAACAATTTATCCGAACTGCCATGTGTTGGACAGTAACGTTAACGTTAATTGATACTTTTCAATCGTCAATTCAACCCGCTTCATGTCATTTTTGTAACACGGTAAAAACTACTGTTTCATCATTGAGTGCGAGCGTATGCATGCGTGTGCCTGATGAACATGCACTGCAGAGAGGGAGGGAGAGAGTTGCCAGGCGCAGCAAGCACGCCACGCACACGCACATGCAAGATGTGTGTCCCGGCCGTTAGACCGAATGAGACAGTGAAGAAAAAGTAGGCTAATGACAGCACACACGGAGTTAACAAAACTATAGAACATGTATGAGCTGATTGTTTCGCTGGGTGTGTTGATCATTCTGAAGTGGTCACAGAGCACATCTGAGCTGTGTGCTCAGACATGAGCAGCAGAGGGGCGGGGCAGTCAGTGCGCTCACTTCACAGTGACTCTGTGGCTGCAGCAGGTGTTCAGCTGTGTGTGTGCTTCGCTGCGGAATGCGTTTGATCAGACATCGGGTAGATAAAATCAACATGAACCATGTGTTTATTTCTAAATCTAGCTTGATTAATACTTGCCCCATCGTTTAATATACTTATGTTACATTGCTGACCACGAAGGAGGGGGGGGGGGATCGCCACATTGGCAACACTGTTATATGCAAATTAACATGGAAATTGACCGTTTAACCGACATGCTTAACCGACCAAAGACGTTCTCGGCGGTTAACCAGTTAACGGTTAACCGTCGACATCCCTACTCCCGATTTGAAGCCTCCAGTTTCGCATTGTGACGTCGCCATCTTGGTTTTCTTGGATCGAGAAGTGACCATATTTGGACAAGAAGAGCCGCTGCGCCACCTGCTATTGGTCCGTAATCATTGCTAAGCTGCCTGATCACTGGACAGGCGATCTGTCAATCACGCCTTAAAGCAGTGTCTGCTTTATCGTCTATTTGACTCTAAATGGGTCCATAATTGACTAAATGAACATCAAGCTGTATTGAAGAAAACTTGAAACTAGAGATTAAGATCATAAAGTCATTAGGAGTGTTTAGTTTACGGAGGTCATAAATCAAGTGAGAATTGGGGTTGTTTTCCCATTGACATCTGTACAATTGGACTTGTTTTTGAAGTCATGAACTGTATAAAAGGACGAGTTCTCTAAAAATTCATCGCCCTGTACAGTTGTTATTAATGGTAGCTGTAGAGACCAAAACTTTTCTTCTTCTTTTTTTACCAGGGGGTAAACGTGTATTTCTGCTGTAAAGTTGTGCATTTTACCATGGGGATGAATGGAGAATCACTCTCTTTTGGAGCTAGCCTCAAGTGGCCATTCGAGGAAATACCGTTACTGCAAGTACTTCTGCTTTGGCTTCATTTTTCACAACTGAAGGTTGGGGCTTGGTTTTTCCTGATCTTTGTTCGGTCAGATTTGTTCTAATTAGGAATTACAGTAGCTGGTAAATGTTGGTACATTTTGGCAGTGGCTAAAGTTTGGCTTCTTCAATCCCGTCCTTCCTTCCTGCTTTCTACAATCAGAATGTAAAACAAGCATCCACGCACACGCATGACGCCCACACACATCATTATACAACAACTCGTATGGAAGTATACACACTCGCAAACACAGAAGTAGACCACTCATACATCAAATAGACTTGCACGCGCTTACTAGGCATGGGTCGGTGTGAACATTTTAAAACCGGTTCGATATTGCTCTTCAAACGAGAGCATGTGAGCGGAGCGGAGCGGTGATAATTACCGCTCCTCGCTCCCGGAGCGGTCCTTTCCACCCGCTCCAGCGCTCACGGCCGCTCAAGACCGCTCCGCTCCAGACCGCTCCCCACTCCATACAAAGAAGAATAAAATAAGAATAAGAATAAAAATAAGAATAAAAGAGATAAAAAGGCCAGGGTGTTTTAATTTGCGTTTAAACGCCTGGGCAATGGGCATTGCTCACTACAAACATGAGCTCAGCAGAGTCGGCTGCATGTTCGTTTCTCTTCCTTCTCGTCTCACAGCAGCTGGCAAGAAAATTGTGGGCGTGCACATGGCCACGCACCGATGCATTCTGTTTCGAACATGTTGTGATCGAAACTGGTGCTCCAACTTTCGCTCCGGTACCGCTCTGGTCCCTGCTCACCGCTCAAGCCAAAATCCCCCCGCTAGCTCCGCAGCGCTCACATGCTCTGCTTCAAACCGAATCTAACCGGTATACCGAATTCTGCCACTAGGTGTCGCACTTTGAGCAGTGCTTCCCAGTTTAGGCGATAAATGACTGTAGTGCGACTCCAGTCCACTTGGTGGCGATAATGCACCTCTAAGCTGGTTTGCCAACCACCAATAACTGAAGAACGAGTTGTTTTGTTTATTAAATGACCATCTGCTAGATATAGTGTAATGAATTAATGATCATACTTGACCACATGTCCGTCAGCGCGAAGTTATGGCCCTCTGAGATAAAAATTTGAACCTTGTTTTTCTCAGTTTGTTGGATGATGCCAACTTTAGAGAAATACTTTTAACCTGGTGGATTATATTTATTGGTCGATCATCAGAAGCATGGATTTAAGACTCCTTTTCCACAGTTTTGAAGAGCACCATATCTTTAACCAGGTGAGTTGAGATTTCTGCACGCCTTCCTACACTGTTGCACTGTTCCGTTTAGCTCTGTGGCATCTCCCCCCTCCGCTAGTGAAATTTGATCTACATTCATGTTTCTGCGATCACCTAAGCAAGAGTAATAACACGTAACGGTGAGTAATAACACGTAACGTTATGTTAGCCAGAACCTGTCAGTAACGTTACCCACCTACCGTGGCGGGGCCAATACGAGCGTCAGATTGTGTGTGTATGTCAGTTTATAAACAAAGCAACTAATAAACATTAGATGAATCACGTAACACGTTGTCATGTTGCTTATTAAGTTGGATTGGATTGGATCATAGGCTGCTGAGGCCGCCTTTTAATTTGTGTTTTAACACATTCACTGCCAGACGTTTTTTTTTTACTGTAGTTAGCTTCTGCCAGAGGGTTTTTTTGAGGATTCTGGCTCATCTTTCAAGACCCGAGGATTCTTTTCTGCTAAGATTTTGTGAACACACAATATCTCAAAAGAACTAATAGAATGTGTGCTTTCTCTGTCTAAAAGAGTTAGTTTGTAGAGTTAGTAGTTATGTAAGCATTAGCAGTTGAATACAGCATGGTTTCAGCGTCAGAAAAATTATTCAGAGATAAACGGCTTTTTGTGAAATTCGATAGAACAGTCACTTTAACCATTCATTTTTGGCATCAGTAAGACGTCAGACATCTAAACAATAGTTTTGAACAGTAATTTCCTCCATAACAGCAGGAAACCCCCCTCTGCTTCCAACTCCTCCCTCCGTGTGTGTTCTCCTCCTGCCTCCCTGGCTCTCCAGCGGGCGTGTCACAACGAAGTTGCTGCTGCTGCTGTGCCTGTTTGCGCGGCCGCTGTTTGAGGAAGTCTGGGTGGACTCACTCGTTTCGTGGAGTTTTGGTTGAGAGCTTTGATGAAGCTTTTGCGATTCTGGTCATATTTATGCTGCGTGTTTCAGTGTGCATCCAATCTATTCTTGGAACCCCCCACCGTTGCCACCGCTGTGCATCAGCGCGAAAGTGAAAGCGTTTTCGCCATCAATTTTACAGTATGAGAACGGCTTCCTCGCACTTTTCCCTCCAGTTTTGGGTCGCCTCTTTCTACTGTGGAGAGACATGTCGCCACTCAGTGGGTCGGTAAAATAGATTATACACATTCAGTACCTCCAATTCTGGTGTAGGAGACGTAAAAGGGTTAGATCAACGTTCCACCGTCAAAAAAAAAAAATCGACTCAACTCGTCGTTGGCAGTGAACCGCTGGATTGTGTTTGACGAGTCAACTCGCCATTGGCAGTGAACGTGTTAATTGACCAGTTCCTGGCATAATGAAGCATCTCGGTTTAGATGGTCGCCAGGAAATAACACCGGTTTAAACTCGTACACCGGACCGGACCGGACCGGCAAAACTGGAAATCGACCCATGCCTAGCGCTTACACACACACACACACACACACACACACACACACACACACACACACACACACACACACTCTGCACTAGGGTTGTAGCGGTACTAAATTTCTGTTTCGGTGCCGGTACCAATTTGTATTTCGATACTTTTCGATACTTTTTGTAAAAAAAAAAAGTGAAACTGTCCAATGTCAAGATTTGGCTTTATTTTAAGAGTTTGGGAACAATTACACCAATAAATTGGTGTGGCATTTAAATGCTGAACAAAACAAACCTTTTGAGCAGTGAGAATACCGGTAAGTAAAATAAAGTAATGCCAGTGAAAATAAAATGACCATAAAACACTAGCCTATAGCAGCAAAAACTCAGAGAAACACCAATAACAACAATAAATAAATAATTGGTGGCATTTAAATTCTGTCTAACTTTTACTTGTCAAATAAGTACACACTCAGTAACATAACACAAATCTTTTGAACAGTGGGAAATGGGAATAAGTAAAATAAATAAAATAAATAATAATATAATAAAACACTATAGCAGCAGAAACTCAAATCTTTTTTTCTTCAACAAGCAGCATAACTGGCTTCATATTCCCATTCTGTCCCCCAGCCTACTCAGTCTAAACCCTAGTTCTCCTATGGGTGGTAGACAGACTCACTGTTTGGCTGACTCTCAGTTTACTCACTCAGTCCCTCCCATCCCAATGTCTTCTTCAGGTTCCTAGCCAAGAAAACGAGGGTGTCAACATGTTCCTCGGTCAGTCTAGATCTTGTTGGACTGCAGATATTCCCAGAAGTACTGAAAACACGTTCAGATGCACAGCTTGATGCTGGAATACAGAGATATTGTCTAGCAAACTGAGCTAAGATGGGCAGGTCTGTCTGGTGTTGCTTCCACCATGCCAGGGGATCCTCTGCAGGGCTGATGTCTCTAAATTGTTTATACTCAGTAATCTCAACTTCCAGTTTAGCACTTCTTGTCATGGGTGGGGCATTCAGGCAGTATTACTCACAGTTTACATCTAACGTTATGTAGGCTACTTTCACGCATACTTCAGTCAGGGTTATCAACAGTCCATATTATTGCCTCTGCACGTTTCCCGACGCTACAGTGAGCGCTCGTTAACTAACGTTACTGCGGAGTCCGCTGTTAGTACAGCGGAGTCCGCTGTAACGTTAGTACAGCGGAGTCCGCTGTAACGTTAGTTAACGTTAGTTAACGAGCGCATTAACGAGCGCATTTTCTCACTGTAGCGTCGGGAAACGTGCAGAGGCAATAATATGGACTGTCGATAACCCTGACTGAAGTATGCGTGAAAGTAGCCTACATAACGATAGATGTAAACTGTGAAAGGGCACAGCTGCTGCTACTAACTGGGCTGGGAGAGGCTTTGTGTTTAGCCATAGCCTACTTTGCTAGTTTGCTTTTAATGTGCGCGGGTCTGCTCAGTGCTCAGCTGCTTTTTTTCCTCAAACTCTTTTCCTCACCGCTTGACATGTGGATATGACGTCACTCACTCTGGCGCATTTCTTAAAGAGACAGGCTCATATTGACCATTATCAGTCATAGCAGCGGTCGGAAAAGTACCGGGTCTTTTTAAATCTTAGTATAGAACCTGTTCTACAGCAATAGCACCGCGGTTCGGGGGTAGTACCGGTAGTACCTACATCCCTACTCTGCACATGAGCTATTGATCTGGGGCCTACTGGCTGTGTTGCAGCTTAAACGGCTGAAGGGGTTGGTTTGATGTGTTTCAGCAGGGCATCCACAGAAGCTGAGGAGTGGGTCTTGTTTGGCCAACAGTATCGACAGTTGACGTCACACCACAGTTTGAGTCTGCAAGAGACAAGAAACAAGCAAGTTAAAATGTTCCAACTAGCTGAGACAGTCAAATCTGGTGTTGCTGGGAAAACAAATGAAAACTAGAGGGCACTCGGTAGAGTGCATACCTCCACCACGGCGTGGTGTTACGTGAATCCGTTTGGAACTTAGGCACCTTTTTGTGATTGGCTACCCCCATTGCTCCTCCTCCTTTTGGCCAGTGGGCGTGGAAAGTTAATCAGCTCTAAGTTGGCCCATGACCTACTTATCTACAAAGTTCCGTGGTGTTGTGTGAATCTGTGTGGAAGTTAAGTGCCTTTTTGTGATTGGCCACACCCCCTTTTGGCTAGTGGGCGTGGTATCCTCCTGACAGACAGACAGACAGACAGACAAACAGACGACAAACCGGGGCGAAAAGATTTTTCGCTCCCCAATTTTCAAATGCTCCTAAAATAAGGCAGGATATCCAGTCAAATTAAGGCGGGATATCCAGTCAAAATAAGGTGGTATCCAATCACCTGCCTCGATTATGTTTCTGATAGTCTGACTCACTGGAAGCAGACTGCGGGGATAAGCTCTGCCCAGTCCAGAAGTGAATTCCCCATTCATTTTCATTTTCTCAATAGACATTTTGAAAAATCCTTATATAACAAGTTTTAAAGCCGACCAGCGTCGTGAGTGACCATAAACATTTCACTACTTGGAGCAAAAACAAGGTTGTGTGTGGTCACGGTGTAACGTCAAACTTTGTTTGACTGAACCAAGCTGATCTCTTCAGCCTCTCAGAGGATTTCAACACCAGCGTTTATTCAACACTTAGTGGCTGTATTTGTTATCTATTTGTTTTGAAATTGTATTGAAGCATTAATAAAGATAGTGCAATGTCGTGTTGCATCATGTTTTATTCATTGACATTATTAGACACTCTTTCTGATTATAAAATTAGCGTAAACCGTAATACACAGAATTCAGAAAACATCAAACGTAAAAAACTGAATTTGCAAACAAAACTGATTTCATAGGGCCCTACTTGAGTAGCGAGTGACAAATAATACATCATGTTATGTGTGTGTGTGTGTGTGTGTGTGTGTGTGTTTGTGTGTGTGTGTGTGTGTGTGTGTGTGTGTACATGTGCGTGCATGCGTGTCTGTGTCTTGCAGGACCTACGCGTTGCGGCGGGTGCGTGATGCCTTCAGGACCAACAGGAACATAGACGATCCTAAAACTGTGGAGAGACTGCTGGAGGAGGGAGAGCAGACGCTGGCCCTGATACAGAGACAGGTAACTCTCACTCTCTCTCCCTCTCTCTCTCTCTCACTCACACACTCACACACACACACACACACACTGTATCACACACAGTCTCACACAGTCACACTCACACACATAGTCTCTCACATGCACCAGTCTCTCACACGCACACAAACACACACACCAGACTCTCTCCTGGGTTAGTCAGGTTGACTAGCATGCAGATGAACACCTGTTTACTGACTGACCACCTGTACTGCACACACACACACACAGTCTCACGCACGCACACGCACACACACACACACACACACACACACACACACACACACACACTAACTGTACGCCCCCAACTGCACAAAGACAACATGCACACACTCGCACATTCAGACACACACACACACACTCATTACCGTGGCAACACTGGGCTAATCACCGGCCTGTTTGTCACTTTGTTCCCATAATGCATCAGCAGCCTCTCAACCAATCCCAGCGGAGCGTGCTCAGTTTCTCTCTCTCTCTCTCTCTCTCTGCCTCATCTCCCCGCTCACACACACACACACATGCATGCATGCACGCACGCACACAGTGCGTGTGTGTGTGTGTGTTACATTGAATATAGGTAAGAGTGGGATTTATGAGTCAGGTAGGTTCATGAGCAAATTAATACACACATTGGGCCCTATCTTTCCAGTGGCCTTAGGCGCAAAAACTGGCGTTAAACACAAAAAAACGTATACCATGGTCACATGCCAAAGAAACAAAACAAGACCATTAATTTATATTTTCATGCGTTTTGCAATCAAAATCTAGTTTTTATTACCTTCGATATGAGTTGAGAACCGGCGAGACAAAATAGTCCCCTCGGCTGCTCAAGATTATCATTGGATAAAATGGCCGCTTAGTGCCTGCACCCTGCCTGCACCTGGCAGAATTTCCATAAACTAACTAATAATTTGGCCAATTGTATGTAACATACAAAATAAAGCAAACGGCAATGTCTAAGAATGCAACGCCATGTAACTGGCTCGTTTAAACTCCTTCCTCCGGATTCCAGGGAATTACGTTAATGTCTGCAAGACGTTAAGACGTAAGTGGCGCGTGCCGCGCTCGGAGGAGACAAAACCATCTGAAGCTTTCTATGTTGGAGTCGAGGTACAGTATGTTTTGTACAAGAAAGTCTCTCAAGCCCCTTCTAAACATGCAGTGGAATCCGGATTATAACCAGCTGCTAGCTGGTCGGCCTGCATGTTTAGAAACAATTATCCGCCTTATGCGCACTCCTGCGAGTGTGGATCATTACCATCTGAGCCCCTAGTACAGGATCCGCATAATTGGAAAAACGGCTGTTGTTTAACACCGGCAGCTCATGTATGAGTGGGCGGGTGGTTAAATGGCACTTTACAAACCATTAATGTCCCAGTGATCATTATTTTCATGAATGGACATAGCGTTAGTTACGTGGCTGGATTATTTGGAAGAGAGCCAAATTAGGTGAGTAAACAAGTAAAAGTTGAATCGTTTCTTTCTCCCCCATCTGCCAGTTTAAAAATGCAACAAGGAGATTTGTTGTTTATTGTTTATTTGCACAAAGAAAAATGAATAACAACAGATAGTACAAGTATCTTAATACAAAGAAAATTGTGCAGGTGAGGGAAAGAAACCCGGAGGGGCTTATAGAGTCTCACCTTATTTAAAAGAAAATCTAAACTAATTAAAGACTAATAATGAAATAAAAACAAACAATCAAGACAATATATTTAAAACAATATAAAAGTTTAAAATATATATATATATATACAGAAAAAGAAAAAATATATATATACCGGTATATATATATAATAAAAGAAGGAAAAGAAAAGAAAAAGCAAACAGGTGCACCAGCGGGTAAACCAACGAAATCAATCAATAAAATACAGGCGAAAAGAAATAAATTAGAGTTAGCAAATAATTTGAACTGCATTTCCCGTAGTTGTCAGGTACTGTGCTCTTCTGAGAGAAGTTGTTTAAGTTTTTTTTTGAAAAGTGGAAATGAGGAGTGACTACGAAGTGCAGCAGAAAGACTGTTCCACATGATTGGACCTCTGTATTTGATTGAGAATTGGCCAAGGTTAGTTCTGAAAAACTGACTGTGTAAAAGATCAGCAGATCTGGTGTGATAACAAGGAATAAGAGACCTACTAATAAAGAATCTGTCGAAAGAAATGAAAGAAAGTGAATTATTGACCAATTGAAACACAAAAAGACATATTTTAAATGTATTAATGTCAAACAGCTCCAGAGTTTGAAATAATGGGACAGTGTGAGCATTCCAGGGAGAGTTTGTGATCAATCTAACAATTAAATAATAGATAAGGCAGATAAATAGATAAATCATAGAATAGTATAGGTCCAGGAAGTTTTTCCTTGACAAGACATGTTTTACTCAGCCTAATATACCACAGTTTTTTGCAACTTTATTTGGACACATAAGAGATGTGTTTTTTCCAATTAAGTTGATCATCAATGTTTACACCTAAAAACAACAGAAGAAAAATAGTGTGTATTGAAGATGATAGCCTACTACTTTTAGCCTACTGCAGAGGCTAAAGTACCCGCTAACGTTCACGTAGCCTATTAATGAATGAATAATTCGGGCAATCGCTTATATCAACGAATTAAACGTGCAAACTCACGGTTTCCTCAAGTGCTGCAAACGGCTTGAATGGTTTCTTTTCCTCCCGACCTGTCTGTCTTGTAGGCTATGTAAAAATGCAAGAGTTGCATCAGACATACATCGAGACATATAGCCTAACTTGTGGGGAGAAATAAATTGAAAACTAGTCAGCTATGACTTGAATGCCACTTGTAAAATCATCCACAGTGTAATGTTAGTGCGACGGTGCGACCACTATTTTGACTGGCGGCTTTTGGGCGATGTAACAAAGGCAAGCACTCACTTTTTCTGGCACATTGCCACTGCATGTTTTTGAATCGAGTTTGGTTACGGATTCGCTAAAGCTGTTTCCACATCACATTTATTTTTATCGATACACCCTACCGCACCCCCTCCCCCCGCCCACTCTACTCGCCATCGGCAGAGAGAATACGGACCATTTTGAGCTGTTTCTAAACAAAGACTCCTCATGTCTAAAACCGTAAAATATCCTGCTCTGGCTAGCCGGACATGATCCAGACTTCATGTTTAGAAGAGGCTTCAGTGTGTTGCTGTTAACTGCCCATTTCGTTGTTTTCTTTTTGTTGATCTCATCTTTTTCCTCTTCGACTTGATTTGTATCAGTGATAGAGGCAGCGCGCGCTCTTGCAAAGCGCCTGGCTGGCTTTGCAAAGTTGTAAACAGAGCTGGTTTGACAGTTGACAGCTGGGAGCTGGCTTCTGTCAGCTGACAACATCACCGAAAACGACAGATTTCGGGATCAGAAAGATTATTTTGATAAACTGAGCACACAGGGGTAATCTAAATACGGTAGTTACTTTGACCGACTACATTTTTTTCTAAACTTATAAAAGTGCCATATTATTAACCCTTAACGGTGGTATAGAGCTCAAATGGCTCTGTCGAGACCATGGAGCATTGATATGAATGGTGAACAGACCATTTGCCTGGAACTACTTAGCTAGGTGTACATTATCACAAAATAATGGACACCCTGCAGCCAATCAGAATTGAGTATTAACCCAGACCATGGTATAATACTGGAATATCCCACACGTAAATTCGGAAAAAGGCCAAATTCGAAAAATGCAACTGGAATATGCTGTTTACATGATCCTTATCAAATTCAAAATATTGTCATTTTCCGATTAATAGTGGAATATTGTGTGCATGTAAACGTAGTAATTGTAATACAATGTTGAAATACAGCACGTCTACAAGCACAGTGACAACTAATGCAGGACGTTTTGTTGGTTGATTAACTTGTTGAGTAGGCCTGAAGATAGGTGTCAAAACACGCATTTTGTATTTTCTATGTCAAAATCATTTTTTATATAATGATTAATTGATCGTTAACATGAATCCATTAAGGAAATTGATTACAATTTGCATCCCTTGTTTGAACACTGCATGTGCCTTCATACATTCATACAGCTTTACTTTTTGTATGTTTTCTTTATGTTGAACAACTGAGTTGTGTGTGTGTGTGTGTGTGTGTGTGTGTGTGTGTGTGTGTGTGTGTGTGTGTGTGGTTTTCCTTTGCGCCGCTATCTCTCACACACTTAGCTGTAACTGGACTGCAGGGACAGACCAGGGCTTACTGCTCATGTTTAATACACACACACACACACACACACACACTCACCCACCCACACACACACTCTCTTTCTTTCTCTTTCTCTCTCTCTCTCTCTCTCTCTCTCTCTCGCTCAGACACACACACACACACTTTTCGCTGCAGTCAGGAGGGATTTCAGCAAACATAAAACACTACAGCGCCCTCCGGTTTAGCTAAAGCTCACTCCTACCTAAGCGTGTGTGTATGTGTGTGTGTGTGTGTGTGTGTGTGTATGAAGGTCCATACGTCTCAATAAATGCGCAGCTACGACTGAACGTGTCACACAACGCATGCTTTGACACCTGAGTAGCATAGTCAATTTCGTTACGCGTTCACACACACGCGCGTTCGCAGTTTTTGATACTACGCGACCGGATCTGAAGTGCCAAACGACTCAATAAACATGCGCAGCTACGACTGAACGTGTCACACAACGCTTGACGTGTCATGTAGTTTCCCCATTGACTTGTAATGGTCATGCGTGTATGCGTGCGCTTACGCGCTCTGACTCTAAAATTACGCGTACATTTACGCGTAAAATTACGCGTTCATGTTGTGCGCGCTGCAGATACACTTCCGGTTGCGTAACACTCAAAACTGCGAACGGGTGTGTGTGTGAACGCGTAACGAAATTGGTTCTATTATCTTCATGCGTGCGTTTACGCGCTCTGGCTGCGCAACCCGCGTACATCATTACGCGTAAATGTACGCGTAATGATGTACGCGGGGTGCGCAGCCAGAAGATACGCATGAAGATAATAGAACAATTTTGTCACGCGGGCACATGCACGCGGACTATGATGTGCGCAAACTACATCACGCGTAACAACAAGCTGCGTAGCACAGCTACTTACAGCGTGTACACGTGTGACCAGTGTTGGAGAAATTTCGTTACGCGTTCACACACACACCCGTTGGCAGGTTTGAGTGTTACGCAACCGGAAGTGTATCTGCATCGTGCACAACACTGCGCGTACATCCACAAACACCATAATCATACTAAAGTTACCATGTAACCATGTACCATGTAACTTATCATCTCTGATTTAATTTCAGTAGGTGGCTGGAAAGTGGCACGGTTGATATTGTACAGTTTACATTGCTGCTGTGTTAGGGTTAAGGTAAGGGTTATGGTTAGGCATTTAGTTGTGATGGTGTGCAAGCAAACCTGAGCTGACCCAGAGTTCATGTCTGAAAGTGGCTTTTGTCACATGTTGTCTCCATGGAGACGAGACGGGAGCCCCATGCCGGCGCTAAGATGGCGGAGGCGGCAAAAACTTTCCAACTATGGGAGCACTTCACATTCTGTAAAAGTAGAACGTATGTTAGCTGCAAACTATGAAAATCGACCTTGCATGACACAGACACACCACGGTAATGAGGACAAACGATAACGTAAGGTTAGCCATGGATGAACTGGGCTCAACGAAGCTACCTTCATATAGTCAGTGGCTACGACTAAACACTCCCAGCCAAATCTACACAAAGCCAAGATCTACAGGCTTGCAGAGGGTGGCAGAGAAGTGTACGTGTGTGTGCGTGTGTGTGTGTGTGTGTGTGTGTGTGTGTGTGTGTGTGTGTGTGTGTGTACATTTTTGTATTAAACATTTTAATATATTTGGAATGTGTGCTTCTTATTGGAGTATGTGTCTGCCGAATTAGAGACATGCTTACAAGTATTCATAAAATGTTCATGTTTCCATAAAAAGTCTCAACTTGTATGTTTAAACCGTAAGTCGCCGACTTCAAAAGCCTTGACGCGAGACTCACACTTCATTCTTCACTCTGAGTCTCGAAAGATCTCCCCGATAGGGAGTTGCAGACTCCGCTAAACAAGCCACACGCTACATACACGTTAGCAATCACAATAAAACAGTACCTACCTCCCAGACGATGTTGTTATCTGAAGTTTCGCATAATCAGTATTCCCAAATATTGTGTAGTTTCCAATACCGAGCCCTTATTCAAATGCCAGGCGGGCAGCAGGCTCTAACTAGGTCACATAACAGACATGAGTGACATTACTGAAGATAGATCAAATGACTATTTTCTATGTATCTTGTGCAATCTATGGCAGGCGAAGTTGTAATTATCTATCGTCATGTCATGCTGTCTTTGGGTCATTTATAAATGAAATGATTTATGTCTTTTTTATTGATTTTTTTTGTACCGCTATTTTACATTGAAGTAAACGGCGAGTGGCACTAGTGTACAGGAGTCTGTCGTATTTACCCACAATGCATTGCGTTGCTCGCCCAGACCTGATGTAGTTGCCCCAGCTCTATTGTTGAGTGTCTATGGGATCAAATAACATAATCATGATCCCATAGGCATCCAGGAATTGAGCGAGGGGCCTCCTTATTCCAAGCTGTGTCTTGGGGGAGGCCCACAGTCTCAGACTTTGAAAACCCCTGCTTTAAGGAATAAGTTCACCCAAAAATGTAAATTCAGTCATTATCGACTCACCCCCATGCCGATGGAAGGACGGGTGAAGTTTGTTTAGTCCACAAAACATTTGTGGATTTTCACAGCAAAACAGAGATCTCCTAAACAATTGAAGTGGGTGACTACATTTTAGGTGACTTCTTAGGTGACTACACACAAAGTCACTTATAGAAGCAGCTGCACCACTTAAAAATGCCTCCATTCTGCTCAGCTGGTGTAATCCAAGTCTCCACGTGCCCTGAGATGCCAAATTGACTTGAAAAGACGTCGGGCCTGTCTGATTCTCAAGTGAACGAGCAATATAGGTGGCATTTCTAGGTAATAAGTTGTAATTAGGCTGTCTGAAACCAGTTTTATACATAAGTTAACTGAATTTGCAAACCTTTCTAGGTACCTGGTTATGGATAATTTTCGAGGAACCATACCATGGTACCTTTGTTTGGTTAGGATATCCCATGATACCTTGCGACCCTTACAATCGACGAAGAAGAATGAAGCGAGCCCCTAATGGCGACGCCCACAAAGCCGACCGCATCAGAAAAAAGTGAAACAATGTTGGCTAAATAACAAACATCTGTCACTTTCTTTTCATTTTTATTCTAGAATAGTCAATAACGCCAACCTTTACTTAATTTCAGTGCAGTCAGATGTTTGTACAGTGTCAGGAAAGTCACTTTTGAACAATAGTAGGAAGCATCTTACCTGACTCTGTTGTGGACAGCAGCCGCTAGTTAAGTTGCTAGCTAACGTTAACGTTAGTTTAGAAAACCCGCTCCGCGTGCCCCAAAGCAGGACTACACTGTACAGCCAGGAGGATAGCAGCATGGGAGACGTTCAAGTGTAAGTGGAGTTCGTTTTAACTGTGCTTTATTAAATGACAAACTGTCATTGCTTAACTAACGTTACCAATTTGTTTGTCAAATGCAACGTTCCAAGTTAGCTTGGTTTCACGCTTTTAATTTGAAGGCCGAAACGGGAAATGGTTTGAGTAGATTGAATTGACACTGGTCTGTCAATTCTATCATTTCACACGTACCATTTCCCTTTTTCACCTTCAAATTAAAAGTGTAAAAACAATGAAACGTTCGCCTGTGAAGCCTCGACCTGTTTGGATTATAATAACGTTAGAGAAAACAGCCATCAGCCATGCAGTTTTATACTAATTTATTGCGAAATGCTTTGGGAAACAACTTCATCAAGCTTGGTCAGAAAAGGTCTGTCTATTCAATGGAAACAGCACCAGTGCGACCTATCGCGTGCAATGCTACCTTCAAGAATGAGGACGTCTGAAACAAGTTATTTTTTAATCACCTATATTAAAATGAGATACCTAATTAAACAATTATCTAGTTAGGTAACTAGATGATATTAAGCTTCCTTGCATTACAGACACAACCGTCATATCTGTTTTAGCTTAAATCAGCCAGGTGCTGGAAGAAGGTGGCTGGCGGATACTGTAGCCTGCTACAGTTTTCACAAAGACTGCAGGGATCAGATGAATCAGATCACAGGGATCAGATGAACCAGATTAATGAGATCACAGGGATCAGATGAACCAGATTAATGAGATCACAGGGATCAGATGAACCAGATCGTAGGGATCAGATGAACTACCTAGATGAATCAGACCGCAGGGATCAGATGAATCAGATCACAGGGATCAGATGAATCAGATCACAGGGATCAGATGAATCAGATCACAGGGATCAGATGAATCAGATCACAGGGATCAGATGAACCAGATGAATGAGATCACAGGGACCAGATGAATCAGATCACAGGGATCAGATGAATCAGATCACAGGGATCAGATGAACCAGATGAATGAGATCACAGGGACCAGATGAATCAGACCTCAGGGATCAGATGAATCAGATCGCAGGGATCAGATGAATCAGATCGCAGGGATTAGATGAATCAGATCGTAGGGATCAGATTAATCCGATCACAGGGATCAGATGCAATATGTGTGAATTAGTGCAATCGGTGTATGTATGTGTTGTGTGTATCCCTGCATCATGACTGTGTGTGTGGGTGTGTGTGTGTGTGTGTGTGTGTGTGTGTGTGTGTGTGTGTGTGTCTGTGTGTGTGTGTGTCTGCACGTAAGCTTGTGTTCATGTTCGTTCTTGAATGTGTGTGTACTGAGGTTTGAAATGTATTGTTAATCAAGTGTGTGTGTGTGTATGTGTGCCTTCCTGCATTCATGTGTGTGTGTGTGTGTGTGTGTGTGTGTGTGTGTGTGTGTGTGTGTGAGAGACAGAGACAGAGAGAGAGAGTCTTTTTATGCGTGTATACTCGTATTCATGTCGATGTTTTCTGTGTGTCTGTGTGTGCCTTTTGTAAGTTACTTAGGGAGTAAAGATGATGGATTGCAGCTGCAGAGTGCCTCTGTTTGTAGATGAGAAACTAAGCCGGCTTGTTCTGTTTAATGAGAGAGAGAGAGGGGGGGGGGGGGGATGGAGAGAGACAGACAGACAGACAGACAGGGGAGAGGGGCACAGAGAGGGGAGGGGGAGAGAGACAGACAGGGGAGAGGGGCACAGAGAGGGGAGGGGGAGAGACAGAGAGGGGAGAGAGGGGAGGGGGAGAGAGAGACAGCGAGAGAGTGAGAGTGGGAGGGAGAGGGAGAGGGAGAGAGACAGAGAGTGGAGGGAGAGAGAGACAGAGAGGGGAGGGAGAGAGACAGATGTTGATGCTATCTGACAACAGATCATTTGTTTGTCTTGTAGTATGTTATAGTAAGTTTTCTCATTAATGTTGAGCTTTTCAATGCCTAAACTCTTGCTTGGCAATATGTACAATGGGTTACTCATGCCAATAAAGCCATTTGAATTGAAATTGAATTAACATAGAGGGGAGAGACAGAGAGAGCGGAGGGAGAGAGAGGAGAGGGAGACAGAGCCAGAGAGGGGGGGGGGGGGGGGGGGGGGGAGAGACAGAGAGGGGGGGGGGGGGGAGAGAGAGACAGAGAGAGGACAGAGAGTTAAAGGATGAGAAATGGGGGCGGGAAAGAAGAAACAAAATGCAGGAAGAGTGGCAGTTTCACCATCGCTATCTTGGTTTTTTGGAGCTAGAAGTGACGATAATGGGATGAAAAGAGCCATCTGCTATTCATAGCTTTCAAGGGGCGTTACGTGCTGCCGGGAACGCCCACCTGGCGGTCAAAAAAAAAACTTGTTCATTCCACTGGCCGCCTCGACTAGTTTCTCACACTGTGTTTGTCCAGCCAAAATGCCGGATACCTGTTGTGCTATCGGTTGCACTAACCGACGAGGAGACACGCCTGGCTTGTGCTTTTACAGAATCCCGTCGGAGAAAGAAAACTCAAAGGAGGAGGTTGTGGATTTGTGCGATTAGACGTGGTTCAGTCGCTGGGGAGGGCAAATGGCTTTTTTTCTACCATCAAAGTACACACATTTTGCGGCCAACATTTCATCAAAGGTAAGCTCAAGTAATGTTAACGGGGTATTTGAATCATTATTGTAACGTTACTTGAGCTTACCTTTGATGAAATGTTGGCCGCAAAGACGTGTGTACAAACGGCAGAACAAACACAGCGTGAGAAACTAGTCGACTCGGGTGGCAGTGGAATTAACAAGTTTTTTGACCGCCAGGTGGGCGTTCCCGGCAGCACGTAACACCCCTTGAAAGCTATGAATTGAGCTGCCCGATCACTGGACAGGCGACCTGTCAATCATGCCCCAATCTGGGAACCCAGAGTCTAGTTTCATTGGAAAAAAGACTCTGGGACAGCCCTACCTTTTCTCCCAGCTTCCTGTACAGCACGCCTCTCCTGCCCCCGTCACTTCCTTTTCCGTGTCCGTGCTCCACTGTTTACAGTCTAAATAGCAACTTGCGCCGCGACTTTAGAGTAATTTCCCACTGTTGTTGTAAGACGAGTTGACGTCTTCTATGCACTTTTAACATTATTAGTGAATAGGGCTGGGTATTGGCAAGGACCTCACGATACTATACGTATCACGATACATGTGTCACGTTACGATTGTATCACGATACATTGCGATACAATACATATTGCGATATATTGCAATACTTGACATAATTTACTGAAAATTTAATTTGCTGTGTACCACCCAGGTAGTGTAATAATATATACATCACTTTATATTGATATGATATGATATGATATGATTGAAATATCGATACAGTATTGCGGAAAAAAGTATCGCGATATATTGCCGTATCGATTTTATTGCACAGCCCTATTAGTGAATAGCCGAAATGGACGTGGAAAAGGAAGTGACGGTGGCTTTTCCGTCACTTCTGCTTTGCTTTTCCGCAGTCAGACTATTAGCAGTCAGACTATATAAATGAGTGAGTTATATAGAATCTCACCCCCCCTACAGTTGTCATGAACGGGTAAATTAGCTATAGAGACCAAAACCGTTTTTTGTACCAGGCTGCTGTGAAGTTGGACATTTTAACATGGGGATGGATTCACTTTTGCAGGAAGCCTCAAATGGCCATTCGAGGAACTGCAGTTTTTGGAACCTCCGCATAAATGTTTCCAAGATGGAGGTTGCCGTCTGGGCAGGAGAGAGGGGGCGAAGGAGACAAGAAAGAGAGATGAATTGCAGACTGTTGTTTTTCTATTAATAGATGCACACTCTGTTTACAGTGTGTGTTCAACTTCATCACACACACACACACACACACACACACACACACACACACACACACACAGCTGTTGGAGAGTTGCCATAGAACTCCTAGAAAGTCCTAAAGTGTCTTTCCATTTGTCTTGTTTGTCTAGGTGTGTGTGTGTATGTGTGTGTGTGTGTGTGTGTGTGTGTGTGTGTGTGTGTGTAGCGCCCTCTGAAGAGCCATACCTCACAGATTACTGCTTCTTAACGTCAGGCCAGTGTCACATCTGCGTCAGACATCTTGGCTCAATGGAGATGAAAGGCTCCTGGGTGGAGAGTTATACCAAAGTGCATTGATAAGAAGTGACAGTCAATCGATCGCTCCATTGCAACATCAGCGCGCAACATCAGCGCGCAGCAGCAGAGCTACGCCTCCGCCATCTTTGCCCGAAGGTGACTAGTGAAACCTGTCTGTCTATGGAAAAAACAGCGTCCAGTAAAACGTCCCGCCTAACTGTACAAAGTGTCGTACAAAAGTACCTCTGCCAGTTGAACAATGAAGAAATACCCTTACCTCTATTGTCCTGCCAAAAAGGAAATCAAGCACCCAGCTGCACAACCACCCACCCCCAACTTACTTCCTCCCACAACATATCATACTGTGTGCTTTTTCTACATCGACAATGACAGCGAACACTAGAGCTGTCGCGATATTGACTTTTTCCATACCGCAATCAAACCGTCGCAGTAACCGAAAAAATATATATATTTGTAGTGTACTTTTTTTTGCAGTGTACTGAGTGCACTATACCTGATAGCTGATGATTATAAATAAAAGCTATTTGCAGCGTTGTAATGTTACTGATATGATCTGACTGATCAGTGTGCCGTGCACCTTGCCATTCAGCTGCGATGGTAAACAGCTTTCAGAAAGCGTGTGCGACTGCGATCATGGTGTTAGCACACGTGGCATGGCTAATTAGTTGGCAGAAAGGAGAGCGAGACAGCTTTTGCGATTTATTCCAGTAACATCGCAGTCTGTATATTACTGGAGTTGGAGTGTATCTCTGACTGAGGACGTCCTGTCTCACTGACGACTAGCCTGATTCGCATCTCATAAGGTACATAACATAGTTAGTCGCTCGTTAACAGCTGATGACGGCTGCGTGCAGAAATGCGTCCATTGTTTGTGCTCGATAGCTGAGCCATTTCATTGTTAATTCCATCCCTCTGCTGTTTGCCTGCTAAACTGCAGTAGCCTATCTGTCACTTCTGCTCCTGTGTGAGTGTGCGCTTCCAGAAAAGGTCTGCGTTGCTTCCGCGGCACATTACTTTGTTTCAGAGTGCGTTTCTTCTTATGAAATTTAATTTCTCTTATGAAATTATTAACACCAGAGAATTTGGTCAGACTGGAGCATAATGACCAAACAACTGACCAGATGCATGCAGCCCTACAGATTACATCACTTTTACAAGCAAAAAAAATAAGAAAGGGTGGGGGGGAGCAATTACTCGATAATCAGCTTGACCCTGCGGTGGGCATGACTTTTTGTATAACCGCCGTGATGCGATAATCGTGGCAGCCCTAGTGAACACCATTTCTTTTTTTGTTTGGGCCTTCCTAATTTCTGACTATCGGTTGTATTTCTCCCTTTAGGAAACCCACTTTCCACTCCGAAAACTGGCCGCTGCCCCAGAATCTGAATCTATTAAATGCTCATAATTTGGTACGATATGTTGTCACAGAACGATAAAACGTGTGGAGAGGTGGTGAGTTAAAGGCAGAGCTCATCCTAAAATCGTCAGGATTAAATCAGGATATAAATCTATAGCCTTGTTATTACATAATTGCCTCTGATTCGATTATTATTGGTTTTTAGTAATAACGTAATAATTAATAACTACGGTAGCTCTGAAAGCAGAATTATAGGAAAAATAATGCCAAACAGACAACTATAGCCTACAACTAGAACTAATTAGAATTGAAATTGTATTGCACAGATTATATTCTTTGCTAGCTCTCGCGGGCCACATAAAATGATGTGCCGGGCCGGATTTGGCCCCCGGGCCTTGAGTTTGACACGTGATCTATAGGTCATTTTGGTGTGAGATTTGGTGTGAGTTTGGAGATATTGGCCGTAGAGAGTTCTGCCTTCTCTCCAATACATTGGAACTGGATGGCACTCGCTTGTGGTGTAGTGCCTAAAAAATACATTTGCAGTGGGGCGCGCAAATGGCCGATCATAGACCAATAGCGGGCGGCTCTGTGTGTTCTTCAACATCTGCCGGACAATGCTGAGGATGTTTATTCAGTCTGTGGTGGCCAGTGCCTTCCTGTTTGCTGTCGTGTGCTGGGGCAGCAGGCTGAGGGCAGCGGACGCCAACAGACTCAACAAACTGTTCTTCAAGGCCAGGAACATTGTTGGAGTGGAGCTGGGCTCTCTGACAGAAGTGTCAGAGAGGAGCATGTTGTCCAAGTTACGTTCCATCATGGACAACGTCTCCCACCCACTCCATGACGAGCTGGTCGAACACAGGAGCACGTTCAGTGCAAGACTGATTCCACCCAGATCACCCACAGAGCGCCACAGGAAGTCATTCCTGCCTGTGGCCATCAAACTCTTTAACTCGTCCCTCAGACACTCTGAGCCAGTCAATAATATAGATATATATCAATATCAGGTATATAATATATATCAATAATATAGCCTTGGAATCTCTCCACCCGTCCACCGGCAAGTTCCCTCCTGCTTCAAAGCAGCGACAATCATCCCCATTCCCAAGCAGCAGAAAGTGACCAGCCTCAACGACTGGGGCCCAATAGCCCTCACGCCCATAGCCAGCAAGTGCTTTGAAAAGCTGGTTATATCACAGATCCACCCCACACTCCCCCCGGACCACGACCCGCTAGAATTTGCATACCGCCCCAACAGGAGCACAGCGGTGCAGTAGCACACGTGCTCCACACCGCCCTCTCCCACCTGGAGGGGAAGGACACCTATGTGAGAATGCTGTTCGTGGACTACAGCTCAGCATTCAACACCATAGTACCCTCCAGGCTGGTACGCAAGCTCAAGGATCTGGGACTAAACACAGCAATGTGTGACTGGATCCTGGATTTCCTGACAGATCGCCGCCAGGTGGTGAGAGTGGACAACCTCACCTCCTCCCCACTGACCATCAGCATAGGAGCGCCCCAGGGGTGCGTCTCCAGCCCCTTCTGGTACGACCTCTACACCCACGACTGCGTGGCGACTCAATCTTCGAACACCATCGTGAAGTTTGCAGACGACACAGCAGTCTTTGGGCTGATCTCCAGGAGCGACGAGACGGCCTACAGAGAGGAGAGAGGAGATACAGGGTCCCAAAAGCACGCACAAATCGCTTGAGGGACAGTTTCTTCCCGCAGGCTACGAGACTCCTTAACATACACAAATAGTGAAGTAGCTGTACTGTACCGTACTGTAGCTGCTACCATTATGTATGTCTAATGTTTAATTGTATGTTTAATTAGGTATATGCTATTTGCACCTGTACGTAAAATACGTCGAATTTAAAATGTTTAAGCACGTCTAAAGTATGCACATGACATGTGCACCTATATGCAGTGAATATGCCACTGTCTGACTTGTCTTATCACTCTACTGCCTTATTGCTAGTTGTGTCTCTTGTTGTTTTTGCACTCATATGCCCTGTTATATTTGATGTTGTAAACGGAGTCCACTGCACAAGAATTTCACACGTGATACTTGTACCCCGGAGTGACAATAAAAAAAAATCTTGAATCTTAAATCTTGAAATCAAAAAGCGACTTTTGATCATGTCTGATTGTACAGTAAAACTCAATGTGCAATAACTGCTACTGCAATTTGGGCAATAATCAAATAATCCACACTGTTACTGTTCATGTCTGACTGCTCATTTTACTGATCGACCTAATGCACCTTACTCTTTATTATTATTACTATTACTATCACTCACACTGCTGTATTTAAGAAAATATTACCGTACATACAGTACCTCACATATTTAACTTTTTTGCAAAATGGTGCTTGATGAGGATTGTAGGAGAATTGTGACACTTTATTGTATATAGTATAGTAGTATAGTATATGTAACTTCTATCGTATTGTTTTATGGTATATAGGGATGCACGATATGGATTCTTACAGCCGATACGATAACCGATAAATATATGCTTCTCCTGGCCGATAACCGATACGATAAACCAATCATTATTTCACATTTTTGTATTAAAAAAATAAGTTCTTAACCTGTATTTTATGCACACCTGGGGTAAAAAGAAAGAAAGGGCAGATGTAGTGAGCAAAGATGGATGATTTAATATTCCATAGCTCTGACATAACCAATCTATTGTGAACACAAAACAAACAACACTTCTGATATGATTGTTTTAGTGTATCACTCAATAGTCAATACAAAAAATAACGGCTTTTATAGAACCGAAAGCCTATAGCTGCTTAGTCTGCAGATAAAACACAAAAGGCATAGTAATTTAGACTTATTGGCATGTTACTGGCAACTAAATGGGCTGTCTGAATTTTGCATTGGGGCCAGTTCTATTGAAGTTAGGGCTGCAATCGATTTTGAATCGTAATGGAATTATTTAGTTAGGACGATGTTAAAAAAAATGAAAATCACTTTTCACTTTTAACTAGGGTAATTACAGTACGGCGGCTCTCTCTTATATACGCAACTATGTGCTGCTTCCCCGCTGTAGTCTCTCTGAAGGCCGTGGCTAGTGGTTACTATACTAAAGACAGCAGTGCAACAAACTTATTTCAACGCCTTCAAAAAAGCACACGGATTGCGAGCAGCGTGTTGCACTGCGGACTGCACAAGATAAGAGCCACAATACACACACACGAACACAGACGTTATCACCGGACGGTGAAATGTTGCCTTTTGGACACAACAACAAAACAACACGTGAGGCCACCGAGTAGCTTACAGCATCTAGTCTCGGTTTCCAGACGTTTGGTGAGCGGCGCTAACAGCGCCACCTAACCACCAAACTTCTGGGAATTTCATTGTCAAAATCTGTCTCTTCGAGCCCGGCGAGAACGGCCGGCAGCAGACACGCCTACATTTATTATTAGAATTTTATTTGGTAGCGGCAATGCAATGTTTCATAGTTCCAATATAGAGCAAGACACTGATGTGCTGCAAAGAGAGTTTATACCTGTTGTTTATTTTACAATAATTTTTCCTACCCGGAAGTGGTCCGCTTGCTACTGTGAAGTCATCAGCAGGCTCTGTAACGTTAGCCTCGGGAGTCGGGCTTATCGCTGGGGGAAAGACCTCTAGCCGCCGGGGCCGGATGAAACACGTCCTATTAACAGGTTACGTTTGTTTCTAAGTGATTAATATGTTTCTCCGCAAACGCGGCGATGTTTTGCGAGACACCGGTTCTGTATGAGCGTCACTGCCCCCAGAAAGCAGGCCCGCCCACAACACTCATGATTGGTTCTCCGATGCAAGGCTTCCAACAGCACCACCTAACGTTATGAAAAGATTTAAATAATAATATTCTCAGTCTTAATGTAGTGAAACGGATTAAGACTGAGACCTGAGTCTATACAGCATCTGGCTGTAACGTTACTAGCGTCAGCCTGACTCACCTCGGCACCTAGAACGCTTAATCAATTCGATCGACACCGATTCGGGGAGTCCACTACCAATGAAATGCGAAGTAACGGCTATTGCGAGGAATGCAGGAATGGATGCCGTGTGCTTACCATGTGACGCCTAGGGGAGGAGAGATCTTTGGGTAGACAATATGGCGGCCTGCTCTGGTCGGACGTAGGCCGCGTGGGCTGACGAGGACCAGCGGCGCCGCCACGGCGACTTACGACGCCCCCCGGGCGTGGCCGCAGCGCTACAGCAGGCGCTGGGTGATCGACCAATCCGGCGCGCTTCGGCGCGGTGACTTAGCAAAACCCCCCGAGATGGACAAGTGCTAGCCATGTGTTTGTGAGCAGTAATGTGCTCGCTTTCCGTGCTGTTCTGGGACGGTTTATTTACAGTTTTATGCGTCGACTAGCCAGTCGGAGAATGGAGTTATTATGGCACTAGCGGGTGCCTGCACGAAGTGAGCAAGATTTATGATGCACTTCTGGAAGCACTGCAATAGCTGCTTGTATGTGTTTTAGATCTATTTGTTGTGTGGTTTTATTTTATTTTAGTTCTTTCTTATTGTGCTGTCTGTGTTTGTGTACGTATTTTATATGGACCCGAGTCTGGAATAAAGTTTATGTATATGACTTTAGCGCCCCCTTGCGCTATAACTTCGGGGAGAGCGCTGGAAGGGAACACTTGTTCCGCGCTCCGCCGACTTACTCCGGGGCATTGCTACTGCTTGGACTCTGGAAATCTTGGCCAGCAGGATAGCACATTCAAATATTAGCAATTATAGGCATGCATGAACTTACGCCCCAACGCCCCTTCCGGCATACAGCATTATGGACGCTAGAAGCTCGATTCGCTAAATGAATGGGATTAATGCCGGAATGCGATTAATGACTTTTCCGAGGCAACCCGGTGCTGAAGCTATGGCATTGACATGTGATTGATACGGAGATAGAGGGACGCAGGAGGTCTCTCGGCCTGGTTGATATGACTGACAATCCGCAAGCGGCATGATACCAGGAAGCATTATTATTATGAGTGATGCAAGGATGCGGTGACGCACGGTGATGACGGCCCGGCGATGCCTGGAGAAGCCTGGACACCAATAGTCGCTGAATGGATATTTTTAACTTGCAGCATTGTTACCGTGGAATGAGAGTAGGCTTATATGTGGAGCCGTATACCGATGATGGGCATCGCCCGCCACACGGTTAAATGTCCAAATCATATATATATGTATGTTATATGTATATATACTGTATGTATATTCAGTGAGCAGCACGGCTTCTGTTAATTTGACTGGGTGGCTGGGGCATCGACTCGGAGAAAGGGAAACGTTTTTTTTTTTTTTTTTTTTTTTTTGGTTGAAACGGAATCTGGCTGTCATTAGACATTGATTAACTGAACGCTATTGCTAACTGATGCTTTGAACGTCCGTTTGCAATGATTCTGGCTGGCTATTAACTATTGTAAATTGTGCAATAAATGCAATGAATGCAATTTGAGCACGATGTGTGAATACATTTGATGTTAATTGTTTAGGCCTAATTATTTAACACGTTAGAGATGTGTGTAGTTCTCCATAGATTTAGCCTCTTCATTTTGCTCTCGAATGCACCAGGTTATTTAATTTCACGTTATTGGATGAAGAGACATTTAGTGTAGCTCCGCCGTCTTTCTTTAGCTGTAGGCGAGGATATAACGACCAGTTCACGGAGATTGTCAAGAGATCATTCATTCACTATGATAAATGCATAGCTACTTATGCCCAGCTCGTTTCCTTCGCGCCCGACGTGCGGACCGCAGGGAATGGTTAGATGATTGTTTTGAAGCACGCCGAAGTGATTTGAAATTAGGATTTGGTTGCTAAAATTATATGGCACTGTTATGTATTAAAGAGGTGATTACGTTACCGTTGCGCTCGACTGCTGTCCGGGACGGGCTCCGCGGGCGTTCCCTGCGCTCGGGGCTGACGATGCTGCGAGCCGTCCCGGCTGGATAGCTTTTAATCGTGGGAGCCGAATTCCCAGACCACGTCGTGGAACTGCGTCGTGCTGAGAACGATGATGGAGCAGGACCTGCGCTTACGATGGCTTGATTAGCAGGATCAGAACAGCGGACGCTTGGAGACTGGATGGCTTGATGGCCCGAACAGAACGGGGCCGCGGATGGATGAGACTTGAAAATGAGAATTGCATGGCTGCGGCCAGCTCCGGGCCCGGAGCGCGCTCTCCCCCCGACTGAGCTGTGGTCATCGACCCCGTCATTGGTAGAGCAGGTAGTTCTTGAGAGAGGCGGGCAGGGGCAGTCCGTGGATTTCGCTCAGGCGCTCCCTTCCTAGAGCCGCCCGCACTGAACGCTTGCACAGGTCCCTCAGAGGGAGGGGCTCCGCATCGAGTCCGTTTATGTACCGAATTCGTATTTCGCAGTGTCCCCACACGGCGCTCACTACTGGGTACACTTTCCTGCCCCTAAGTTCTCTGAACGCCACCCCTAGATCATGACCATTTACTATGAAGCGCAACGTTCCCTCATCCATGTCCAAGACGACTAAGAGCGAGTCTGGTATTATGAAGGTGTCGTCTGGTTCCAGGAAGGCGGGGTAGGTTCTGCCCGCGTGGTTCTTGCCGTCGTGGTAGAGTTTACACCGGCCCAGGTCCCAGCCCCAGGATTCGGTGTTGTTTCCCACTAGGGCCGTGTAGCCCACCGAATGCAGCGGCGCGTCGCCCGTGGCCACCCCGACCACGGCGTGGGACCCCCTCTGGTGCCTGGCCCAGCTGACCTCCCACGCGTGCAGTCCTCGCGTGTAGCCCGCCCGGCCGCGGATGGCGTCCGTGCTCTGCGCCACGGGGTGCCGGTGGAACACCAGCTTGTTGTCTTCCTTAACAAAGATGTTGGGCGAGCAGTCGTCGTTGTTCCAGGAGTGCTGCGCCTGGACGTCCGGGCCGGCGGGCGGCATGTCCAGCAGCAGGTCCAGCCGAGAGGGCTTGGTGTGGTTCGGGGCCTGGAGCTCCGCCTTCATTTTCGGCCCTAATGGCCTGTCGTATGCCCCGGCTGGAGCTGCTGCGCTCCTCACGGGGATTTTCGACCCTAATGGCCTGCCATATGCCTTGCCCGGGGCCGCAGCGCTCCTCGCGGGGGCGCGCGTTTGCTTCCCTCCGCGCCCCCGAGTGCTCGTGCCCGGGCCCGGAGCGCTCTCCGCTTCGGCCCTTGCGCGACTGCGAGTTGTTACTTGTCCTCGTGACTTGGCCCCGTTTGCTTTCTTTCCTCTGCTGCGCGCCGGCCCCGCTTGCTCTCTCTTGACGATGAGGTTCCCCGTCTGAGATGCGTTCGGTGCTGCCGAAGCCTGCTGCCGTCCGCTTGCCTGTTGCAGCCCGTACCCGGGCATGGATGAATCGACGGGCGAGTCCTCGTCGGAGCTGGGTGCCTCGAGCTCGAATTGGTACTCGTATTCTTCGTCTTCGGAGCTCGACATGTTGCAGGAGTGAACGGTGAGTGGTCTCGTGAATGCAGATGGCTTGATAGCGGAATCTGGAGGGAGGTCTCGTGAAAGCAGATGGCTTGGTAGCAGAATCTGGAGGAATGGGCAGCTTGAGAAGTGAAACGCGGCTTCCGGAGAAGGAATTGGATCACTTAGTGCAGCGGCTGGAGGGCAGGGAACAAGGACTGTGGTGCGCTCGGCGTGGCTATAAATACTGCCATGTCGTAGCCTCGGCACTGACGACATTAACGCCGTCACCTAGGCAAGTGCGTCACTACTGCCTGACGACATTAACGACGTCACTCTGGGATTACTGCACTTGTCGTCACGCTAGGATTACATGCGATGCTGAGGTCGCTATGTCTCTAGATTACGTGTGGCGTGAGGCAGCGTGTCTGGTCTTCATCTTGAAACTAGGTCGAGACCATCATTTGTCACCAGCGATTACGTATTTTGTGGGCGGAGCCGAACTGGTTGCAGAAAGTGACAGCTACAGTAGCAGTTCAGCTGTCATAGAAATATGGAATATCCGGATGCCTCCTCCACGTATTTTAAAGCTTTGCCAGCAACAGACAGGTTATCTTACACATAAGCGTAAGCACGTAAGCTAACTCTTTCAATGGGGTGGGGTTTCCTGACCCGTACTCACTGTCAGGATGGGTCTAGGATTCAGCTACATCGCCAAAGTTGAAGTGCCGCACATCGTCATATTCCTAGTGGGAAAATCCAGCGTCTATACGGCACAAGATGTCTTTTTCCCGTATTCCGGGGATCTCTCTAGTTTCGGCTTCACTTGTTTACTCAGAGTTTCTGCCGACCCGATGCGTGCGCAACTGCAGCGACATATCCCTGTGACGTCCACTCCAAATTGGTCCATAGATTTTTGGTTGACACACGCAACGGTGACATTATGGCTGGGTTCAAAAAATCGATTGTCCGATTTTTAATCGATTTTTATTTTAATCCTTTGATATCGATTCATATGTCCAGAGATCGATTTTTTATTACAAAAAAAAAAGATTTTTTTTTTTTTATATAAACAGGCTAAAATATTATGCTGTGTGGTAGTTGAAACATAGTTTCAAGTTGACGTTTATTTATGTTTGTAGTTGAAACAAAAACAAATACTGTAGGCTACGTACTGTAAATGGAAATGTTTGATCATTAATATCTACTTTTAGAAATTATATAGGCTGAAATCAAATCACTGTGCATAATTGTGAAAGTGTCTTTATTGACAGATGAAAAGGTTGTTATTTACCCTTTGTCACCACCTGGTGAGTAAATATATGTGTATCTAAAACCATTAAAATTGACAACCGGTCCGCAACCTTTTTTCCCCATGTATCTACAGTACTTGGCTCAAAAAAGGTTGGGAACCCCTGTGTTACATAACTGGACAGTCATGTAATTCAGGTTACAGCTCAAAAAACACATTTTGGTATCACTAACCAAATCGATATTGAAATTAATCGAATCGGGATTAATCGATTCGCACCCTTGTGAATCGGAATCAAATCGATTCTTGAAATTTGAACCAATACCCAGCTCTAGGTGACATTTGCTAATGTCTTGGCTTTTCCCGCTAAAGGTTAACCTCATTACCTGGATCAAAACATTGCTGTGAGTAAAGGTCTGTAGATTATTTTCAGGACATTGTCTCAAGCGGATTGTTTTGTTTAAATGTTGTTTTGTTGTTTAAATGTTGTTGTTTTGTTGTTTATATGTTGTGTGTTTTTCTAGCACGCCAATAAATGTGTTGTGTGTTTTTTCCACTCTCTCTGAATAATGCCGTCTCTGGCAAGAGAGACACATAATCACTGGAATTTGATTATTCTGCTGGCTGGGGCTCAAAAAAAAATTCAGCAAAAAGTAAAAAGTTTAGAAAAATCATTCGCACATGCCACTCGCTCTCTTCTTTTTTGCCTCATTTTAGAGGGGAGTATAAATGTATGCTTTTCTGAAATTATAATAGCTTTTAATTCATACTAGGCATCTCACGCGCTACGCCCTGTAGCTTGCATACACAGCTCGGCCTCGCCCGCCCTGCAGCTCACCAGCTGTGCGGGCTCACTTGCGCTTATGACATCACTGATGACCACTGTGCGTCATGGCCTCGCCTGCTCTATGGTACCGTAATTAGGGCAATCACCTCATTAAAAAATCTGGCTCTGTCAGGTCACACACACAGCCCAGGGGCGGAAGCCATCGTCTCCCGTCTGGTTCCTCCCTACCTACTTATACTCCCATCACTTATATCAGTTGTTCCCAAACTGGGGTACGCATACCCCTAGGGGTATGTGGAGGTACTACAGGGGGTACTTGAGAGAAAGGGGAAATCTGAAAAAATAAGAATAAATCCTGAAAATAAATGAAACATTAAAATAAATCTGCTCAGGAGGAACTAATTGCAACTATTTTACTAAATTTCTTATTTTGCAATGTTATATTCTTCAAAATGTGGGCTATAATTAATTCATTCATTATGCAATTTTTGGGTAAAGGGGGTACTTGTATTCGGAAATCAGGGAAAGGGGGTACTGAAGCCACTGAGAACCTCTAGCTGCTTTCACACACAGATCGCAGTTCAGAAGGCCCGCAAAGCCGGCAGCCTCGCCACAGAAATTGCTTTCACACACAGCCAAGCAGCACCACCACATTCCCGTCTTGGGGTGTGCTTTCAGGTGACAGCCACCGCTCCTGGATTGAAAGGCGAGCGGAGGCATTTCCACCCAGCTCCTCCTAGCCCAAATTAATATTTTCATAGGTTAGTGTAGCCTAGGCTACTGTATGATGAACGAATTCATTCAACAACCAAACATCGCCGATGTACGCCAGCCAACGACGTGCAGCTGCGGTCGTTAAGGATCAAACTGATAAAACAGGAAAGTGTTGTCCACATGCAGCATGGTAACAAGGCATTCAATATTCACTTTATTCGACTTTATGGAGGATCACAGATGCACCATCATGTAGCCTATTAGGTACAAGGCTAATTCTTATCTTTTGTTCCAGTTTTTTGTAAAGCAAATTATTCCCATCAAGTAGCCTAATTAGCGTCCGTTCTGAACAGCTGCAGTCTGCATAACGTTACTCGTCGTCGGGAGAATAGTATAGGCTATAAATGCACATGACTACTATAACGTTAGTAGTTTTTGTAAGGGAATGCACAACTGGCTAGCTAGACAGATTGCAGTTCTGGAGCTGGTTTCCAGAGGGAATATCCTCTTAATTTTACCTACTAATGTCAACATCGTTTGAGCATAAAGCCTAACCTACTTACTCAGAGAGTTCCCCAAACTTTTGAGTAGCCAGTCAGATTGAAAAAGTAGCCGGCTCATGTTCGCGGCGTTTGTTCAAGTGTTCCTTTTCCCAATTAATAAACAAACCTCAAATATGTATCCATGAGTGTGACAATTGAAATAATACAAATAAACATTCTTATAAAGGCCCAATGCTCAATTTAATTATAAATAAAACAATATCCATATTGCAAAACACAAACAGGCAATGTATATTTTTAAGAACAAAGAAAATACTAATAACTATGTTTCCCACAGGATTTGGAGAGATTGTGGTGGGTAGACCTTGCTTGGACCCTTTTGGGGGGTTCGGGGGGCCATGCCGCCTGTAAGAAAAATTTGTACATTTTAAACTAAAATGCATGAATCTGGTTCACTTTGAGAACCAATTTAAGAGTCTAGATCAGGGGTGGGCAATTATTTTTCATGGGGGGCCACATGAGAAACCCAGATTGTTGCTGGGGCCAAACAAATATTATCATGCCGTAACCCAGGAACTTTGATGATAGAGAGGACCACAAAAAAATGTCCTCGCTACCAGAGGGCCAGATTTTGCTGAGGGTTGGGGGCCAAACGGTGCCGGTGCGGAAAAATGTTGGGCATTTGAAGTCAGGTTTAGAGGAATAACTTAGAATTTCTAATAGCCAAAATGTTTTTCTAGAAATAAACTAGAATATGAGTGGGTTCATTTAAGCATAAGTATCAGTAAGTGGCCCGGGATTCTCAAAGCCTGTGTTGAGGGTCACACAAGAACAAAAATGCACTCTTGAAGCTAAATAAATCCAAAACAAACAAGTTAATTATTTACAGTTTCACTTAATTGTAGAACAGTCATTTCTTACACATGAGATTACTTTTAGCCTTTTAGTCATAGTGTTAGTGGTTAACACTGTTGCCTCACAGCAAGAAGGTCCCGGGTTCGAACCCCGGTCCGTCCCAGGTCCTTTCTGTGTGGAGTTTGCATGTTCTCCCCGTGTCCGTGTGGGTTTTTTCCGGGTGCTCCGGTTTCCTCCCACGATCAAAGAAAGACATGTATGTTAGGGTTAATACTCCTGTCAGTGCCCCTGGCCAAGGTACTGGCAAAATGAACTGGAGTTGGTCCCCGGGCGCTGCACAGTGGCTGCCCACTGCTCCTACTTCTAGGAAGGTTCCTAGTAGAGGATGGGTCAAATGCAGAGGATGAATTTCCCCCAAGGGGATAAATAAAGGATAACTTAACTTAACTTAACTTATAAAGATTATTGAAAGATATTCCATATTCCAGACTGAAATGTTATAACAGAAGTGGAGTATCGGCCAGAATGACATGAACATTTGGACACTTATTCAGCGGGTATCTTGTATGTTGCGTTCAGGTGCACTGTACTTTTTTTTTTTTTTTTACAGTGTATAAAAGTAACCGGTAGGCCAGAGGCCAGTAGGCGGAGAAATAGCCGGCTGCTGGGGCTTGGGGAACTCCCTGCTTACTAGACACGGAGCATTCCTCCTGGCTGCATTTTTTTACTTTCACTTGTGCTTTTCTTGCTGCATGAGGTGCTTCCCCCTGTATTTTTTTTTATGAATGAACTGACCATTCGCACCGTTCCGGCTTGCCGCTCCTACGCTTTTAGGTGGAGGTGGGTTGCAGGGTAACCCGGCGCTGTGACTAGGTCCACTGGCGGAACGAAAGGCGTACAACAATTACCCACCAACCCGCTTTCAGAACTTTCACATCGGAGGCGCGGATCCCATTTTCCGTGCATTTTACGGCTTTCAACACCGGTGTGAAATCGGCTACTGACTTATATAGCCTCAGACTGATGACATCACTGATGACATCATCACTGAACTATAGCCTCAGGCTTAGGGTAATCAGACTTAGGGCAATCAGGGCAATTAATCTGCCCTAATTAAAAAAATCAGGCTCCATCAGGTCACCCGCACGTGTGCTCTTTACACCCCCTGAAAGTTTCAGCCCGATCGCACGTAAAACGGCACAGCTGTGGCCGAACACAGAACTTGAAACAAAATGTGGACAGAGCCCACATACTCAATTTTATATACTAGCAGACCCGTGGGGACCCCCCTGTCTGGAACATGACATCATCACTGATGACATCATCACTGAACTTATGACATCATCACTGACGTCACTGATGACATCACATCATTAGGTAATCAGGGCAATCCTAATTAAAAAATCCGGCTCCGTCATGTCACCCACACAGGTGCTCTTTACAACCCCTGTAAGTTTCAGCCCAATCGCAGCCTGTAAAACGGCACAGCCGCGGCCGGACAAAATTCATCCAAGAAACTGTGAAGTCGTGTCACACCTGTCCTGTAGGCTGTAGAAGAGAGGTAGTGCCAACTACTTTGACAGAAAGAGA
Organism: Poromitra crassiceps; assembly: GCF_964638095.1. Lineage (NCBI taxonomy): Eukaryota > Metazoa > Chordata > Actinopteri > Beryciformes > Melamphaidae > Poromitra > Poromitra crassiceps. Next base: position 91,179,572 of record NC_139624.1, on the reverse strand, counting down.
TCAGAGTAGATGGTATGGACTGGTATATCGCAATACTTTTGACCACTACCAAAACACAACCAGAGCTCAGATAGTCCAAGGATCTAGAAAAACTGGATTGCCAAAACTATGACATCGCTGTCTACCATGCCATCATAGATGGGTGGGTGTATGACCCTGCTCTGCCGCTTGTGCATGCAGGAGGATTCTGGTGTCTGCCTCAGAATGGTTGCATGGCTGAAGTTTTGTGAGATGGCAATGCTTGTTGGAGAGCAAAGTGTGGAAGCACACAGTCAGAAGGAGCCATGTCAGTCTGTGTGTTGATGATTGAGAAGAGCTCCTTTTTGTTCACCTCGTTTTTTAGGAAGCCGCTGTTCCATTCCTGCTTGGGGATTGGAGTGCTGCCATCACCGACTTTTGTCCATGGGCCATTCATTCCCACGTCGTTGCTGTGTCTGTTCTCTCGCTCGCCAAAGCAGATAATAATCAATAAAATCATTCAAAACGAATTAAAAATTATACACACATACTGTAAAGCTACAGTATGCCGTCTCTCTCTCTCTGTTTCTCTTTCTCTCTATCCAATAAATTCACTTGATTCGAAGAAGCTTTATTGACACGACTGTCAAAAACTCTATTTCCAAAGCAGTTTGAAGTACATTACAATCAGGGGGCGGTGGAGAGGGTGCTCTCCTATATTTTATTTCATTTTGTATTTCTTTT
>NC_139624.1:91083870-91173870 GCF_964638095.1 Poromitra crassiceps | reverse complement strand
AACAGATCACAGACATGAAGTGACCCTCATGCGCAGAAGAACAACAATATCGTCACACGCAGCGCACTGCTGTTCTACGTAAACATAAATGTTGTTTCATCTGTTGTTTCACGGTTTAATTTCAATGCCCGCGTATTGGTCCTCCCCCTCCCTCCTCCCGCTAGCGCAGAATAGTGACGAATGTCGCTCTGGAATGACGTAAAAGTCACATTGAAGTGGTGGACGCTGCCAGGAAATGTAACTTGGGATATTGAAGACATTTCGGGAGATGACTTGACGAAAACGCTGAATGAAGCGTTCGTGTCGGCCTAGATGACTGGTCTGGGCCACAGTATGGATATTGGGGTGAATGGGTGCATTTTGGGTGGACACTTTTTATTGATATTGTATTTGCACTATAGTTTTAGCAATACAGTAGGTGGCGGTAATGCACCATTTAAGGATGCCAACTGCCATAAAACTCATCAGAAGAAGAAGAAGTCACATTGAAGCATTAAGTCAGATATGGGCCAGATGTCTGTTCACACCGGAGTCACTTTCAAAAACATCAGATTCGAATCTGATGTTTTACCACATTTGAAAATAGCCCAGGTCGTCTTTAAAAAATTAACTTTCAATGTGACTTGTACTGTTCACACAGTCATGAAAAAGACTGACCTGAGTCACTTAAGCCCATGGCACACCAATCAAACATTCTCCAACAAACACCAACAAACACGAACAGACAATTGTCTGTGAATGGTGGCAGATGTTGGAGATTGTTTGAAAGCATGGCACACCGACCAAACATATTCAGCACAACAGTTGTTCTAATTTCAGCCAAATGGTGGCGGTAATGCAACAATAACAAAAACACCAAAGAAGAAGAAGCTGACCAAATAACTTCCGTGTTTACTTCGACCTACACTGCTGATGCTGACAAGACACATTTAATGCTAAAACATTTGACCATGAAATGGAGAGAGAAGAGGACATAATGTACGGTCATTTAGGGCGTTTTCACACTGGAACGTTTTAGGTCGACTTAACTGAGTTTTGGGGCCGAACACGGCGCGACTGGGTCAGTGTGAACATGCCACTCGAACTCATAGTCGACGTAACTCACTCGCTCTCGGTCCAGCTGGAGAGGGTGGTTTCGGAGCGGCTTGCGTCGCCCTAACCCTACCCTAAATACGGCGCGAGTGATGTGTGAACGCGCGCCGACTTCAGCTCGTTCTAATGCTGTATTTCTAATGTTAACGTCAATTCGGCGTTCACAAACATTGCATAAACAGTTATTGGCCAAATTACCACCAAGGGCATAGCAAGCCTAGCGTTACAAACGTTAATGTTTACAACTTACCTGGCTGTTCGCCGATAATATCTGCGTATGGTGAGGGCTTCACGGTTCAACAGAATCAATCTGCGCCTTGTCCTGCTTTGTCTGGAGATTCGCATCCGCCGCCTCCAGTACATGAAAACATTGTTTTCCAGACGCAGCCGTGCCTCGTTTTCAAATTCAACACTTTCCCGATATTGAAAGAGACAAACGATGTAAAATGCAAAAAGCAGTACCAAGAGCAAACGGCGTTGCTGTTCATTCTCCATTCTCCATCTAGGGACAAATATTGCAAACTAGCTTAGGCTATAAATGTCAGGATATATAACAAAGACTGTGAATGCTCTATGTTTATGTATCTGTCCCTATAGAAATAAACTTTTCAATCAATCGTTCAGTTCTGTTTACATCCCGGGCTTCCTTTCCGGGTGGAATTACGCTATACGCGTCTACTTCCGTCTGGTTGGCATGGATACATGACACTCCACTCTGTAGAACGACGGCCTGGGCACGGTGATAAAAAGCACATGTGAAACGAAGCCACTCTAGTTGAAAATTGAAACATTGTATACTTTTCACTGCTGCGGCAGCGCCTGGCTCGACCCAAATATGTGTGAAAACGCCCTTAGAGACACTCATTGGAATATTGTGTTTAAAATTGGCAAAACGTCTTCAAACACGCAGAAAACATCAGAGGAAAGTATGGAGTCGGCATTGGTTATTGAGAAGACAACACAAGGGAGCGTATCGTCTTTGCCGTGAGCTGGAAAATGAAGACAGATCTGGTTTTGTAAACTTCTCTCGATTTGCACCAGAGCAGTACACCAGGCTGTTGGAAAAGGTTACACCACTTATAAGCCGTGAAAATACAAATTACAGGGACTGCATCTCTCCAGGGGAGCGACTGATGGTCACTTTGAGGTTTTTGGCAACAGGTGAGTAGGCTAACATTACCAATTAGGCTAACCGTGAACACCGAACAAGCACGGATTGAACATGGTGAATCTGGGCGAACATCACCGAACATCGCAGAACACGAACAGACAAGGACAGACAGCTATGGCACACCAAACGAACATCTACGTGTGTTCGTGTTCGTTCGTGTTTGTTGGAGAATGTTTGATTGGTGTGCCATGGGCTTTAGGGGGAAAAGATTAGATTCAAGCACTAAGGATGGCTGTGTGAATGTAGCCTACAAGACAGACAGTTGTATAGCGTGAAAGGAACAGAGAGTGACAACCCGACAAGGATCTTGTAGTCTGTACGAGCCTTAAGCTTCACTTACAGTTGTTGCTCAGTTCAGTTGACCGCCGTGATACACATTATAACAAGCCAAGCTTGTTCACTTTTACTCCCTTATTACAACAATTGCATGCTATTGAATTGCATTTTTCAAAATTATGCAGTGGGCGGAGTTAGGCTCAGACAGAGGGTGAAGTTACTCTTTAATTACTTCTTATTGGCAAGTGATTTGCAGATGCCGGTTGAGCAGGGACAGCTAATTGGTCGGGAGCCGGTGAGTGGGCGTGGCTGAGGAGTCGTCATAGACAATTAATAAGACAAGAGATGGGCAAACAAGCTTGTTAAGGGTGACGAGGAGGGGCAACCTGCTCTGTGCTTTACTGAAGGTGACTTCCAAGGTGACACACACACACACACACACACAGAGTAACAGTATCAGGGATTGCAGTGTTTTTTTTTGCGTTTTGACATACAGACACACCACACACACACGCGCGCAAGATGATCAACATCCCCCTTTCATCTTTCTCTCCCTCCCTCTCTCTCTTTCTCTCTCCTCTGTCATCCCTCCCTCCCTCTTTGCCAACAGCAACAGCAGAGGGAGTTTCCTATTGCACACACTACTGTAGAAACCCACTGTGTGTTAGAGAGCTGCGCGGGCCTGAAAATTCGGCCCCGGCCCGGCCCGAGCCCAGCCCGGCCCTGAGGACTTAATCAGCGATATACACGCTATCAATCACAATAAAACTGTACCCACCTCCGAGACAATGTTGTTATCCAAGATAACGCTGCCCTGGCACTCCCAAATAGTGCGTAGTTTCCAATACTGAGCATTTTCTCACATGCCAGTGCCATTTTTAGGTGCTCCACAGCGCCGGATGTATGGGTTCGGTGCTCAGTGGTTGGGAGGGTGTAGTGCAGCTTACAATTTTGAGCATCGTCTCCGCCATGTGAAAAAGTGCTCGGTATTGGAAACTATGCACTATTTGGGAGTGCCAGGGCAGCGTTATCTTGGATAACAACATTGTCTCGGAGGTGGGTACAGTTTTATTGTGGTTGATAGCGTGTATATTGCGTGCAGCCACTTAGCCGGCGTTGCAGTGGCTGTGGGGACCACGCATCCGAGACTCTGAAGGAACAATGACTGAAGAGTCTCGCGTTGAGGCTACAGCTTTCCCTGCCGCATTGGGAACTTTCAAAAACTCCCTCTGCTAGCTTTTAGCTTGTCTGTTAGTTAGCGTGTCCATCACAACTTTTGACGTAGTGCTAGCTTGTTTATTTTTCACCGGCAGCTGGAGGGCTTCCTGAAATAATTTTTCAAAATAAAAGCATATGCGGTTGTGGTGTGCTGTCTGCTGTGTAAAATTAAGCCAGAAATACAACTTTATTTCTTGTATTTTTTAAACAAGCCCGAACCCGGCCCAAATTGGCCAGGCCCGAGGGGCCCGTTCGGGAACCCTCGGGCTTGCAGCTCTCTACTGTGTGTGTGTGTACGTGTCAGTGTGTGTGTGTGTGTCTCAGTGTTTGAATTTGCCCTGCAAAAGCCTTCAACTATAACAACTTCAGTATTTATTACCAGCCGCGACAGTGTGTGGCTTGTATTGTTTTCACCTTGTGTGTGTGTGTGTGTGTGTGTGTGTGTGTGTGTGTGTGTGTGTGTGTGTGTGTGTGTGTGTGTGTGTGCGTGCTTTGTTGACCACGATAGCATCACAACTATGCAAAATGCGGTCACGAAACTTTATAGGTTTGTAGTTGAGATCGCAATGAAGGCTGAGTCCAAAGATGGCTGTGGTCCGAGGAAACGGGCCGGAAGTACTGTGTTGTCATAACAACTAACTCTTATGCCTACCCCACACTACAGGATAATTTGCAAGATTATGGCCAAGATTCCCCCCTCCCGATTTTCTCGGGGGTGCTCCCGATTTGAAGCGCGTCGGGCAGATAATCTTCCCAAATGATCCTGTAGTGTGTGGGGTTCAAAGATTCACAATCGGGAAGACTGCCTCTTCCCGATTGTGAATCGGGCATATCTAACATGTTAGATATTTACAACCCGACAGGCGATTGCATCTTGAGCAGAGAGCCAGTAGTAGCTGCGTTTCCATTACAGTTTTTCGCAAAATAATCTGGTCCGCGTCCGCTCGCAGCCCCGCACAGAAACAAAGAACGAGGAAATTGTCATCGAGGTGAAATACCCGTGCGTCTTTGAACGGGACGGAAAACTAAATGCTATACTGCAAAGCATGTAGCCTACAACAAGCGCTTAGGTCTCAGCTTCCCGCATCGGCGAGTGTCCGCACGGAAAAGTGAGTCAAATCAGCAGACGCGCCCCTCCACAAGACACCTGTGCAGACGGTTTTCGCCTGGCCGTGCACAGTAGGCCTACACCCGGAATGGACGCGGCTGTCCGCGCAAATATTAGTTAAACAAATCCTTTCAGTGCAAATGCATTATAAAAACAAAAAATAAAATTTGTTTAGAAAACGAAATGACACTACTACACCCGGTGCGCACACTGAATAGGCATTTTAAAAGTTAACGTCGAGCCCTGCTTCCAAGGTGAATCTTCGGCATAATCTTCTAGTGTGTGGGGTTGCGTTTGAACAGACGCGATTGTGTGTGTGTCCCAAGATTGAAATGTTAAAAAATCGGCTCTCTCTGTCCTGTAGTGTGTGGGCTCTCAAGATTTTTATAATCTTCAAGGATTTGAAAATCCTGTAGTGTGGGGTAGGCATTAGAATGCAAATGTGGAAGAAGAAAGGTTGAGGCGGAGGCAAAAAAAATAAGAACCCGTACTAAATAGGTAATATCATACAGCGACAGGGTCAAGGGGCTTTCACGAAGGTATTGTTTGGTTATGAAAATATTTGTGTATTGGAAGAACCTTTTGTGCGTGCCCTCTCTTCTCGTGTACTGCTTGGCTTAACCGGCTTAACCAGCTGACCAGCCAATCAGAGTTATTTCTCTCACTGATGGCCCAATTCAATGCCGATTCAATAGCTTTTCAACTGAAAAGCTGCCGACTATAACAAACAGTGCGGGACGCACTACAACAATCTAGGGCAATAGATACTCACAGGTCATTTCAGTGTGCCAATCAGAGTTGCCAATCACAATGTCAATCAGCCAATGGGCCGTCGGTCACCCTTCCCCTGAATCACATTTGCCAAATCACATGTACTGGCTGTTATACATTCTTAGTTTATCCCTGTCACTTTAATTCTGATGAAGGACAAAGCTCCGCCCCTTAATGTGCTTCACCTGAGACAAGAGGTCATTATTTTTCCACGCCTCACTGAGACACACAGACACACGCCGAGAGACAGACAAAAAGATTCACCTCCACAAATCCAAGACTTCCACTGAGGGAGGACAGGTACAGGAGGGAATACTGGATATTGGGAATACTGGAAAACTGCCACTTCAACCTACTGCTGACTGCACAAACTGAACAGGAGCTTTAGAGAAACCATAGCTCTCTGTGACAGGAACTTTCAGGGAGCGTTCTAGAGGAGGGAGTGGTGCCACAAATGTCTGACCGAATTCCTGTTTGAGCGGTCGGTCCGGTTTGTTTTCAGCTTCACTCATAGAGAAAATGCCTTCCATATCAGAGGAGAATCTCTCCTGTATCATCTGCCATGGCATCTTTAAAGATCCTGTCGTCCTGTCATGTAGCCACAGCTTATGTAAAGTCTGTCTGCAGAGCTGGTGGACAGAGACTAATACATGACTGTCCATTATGTAAGAGAAGATCTTCAAGGAGCCATCCACCTTGTAACTTGGTGTTGAATAACCTGTGTGAGGCTTACTTACTGGAGAGAGATCAGAGAGCTTCAGCAGGATCTGAGCTTCTCTGCAGTCTGCACTCTGAGAAACTCAAGCTCTTCTGTCTGGACCATCAGCAGCCGGTGTGTCTAGTCTGTCGAGATTCTGAAAAACACACCGAGCACAGATTCAGACCCATCGATGAAGCTGCACTGGATATCAAGTTGGAACTCCAGAAATCACTGAAGACCTTACAGGAGAAACTGAAGCTATTTAATAAAGTTAAAGGAAACTGTGATCAAACAGCAGAACACATTAAGGTCCAGGCCCGACACACAGAGTGGTGGATTAAGGAGGAGTTTAAGAAGCTTCACCAGTTTCTCCAAGAAGAAGAGGAGGCCAGGATCACTGCACTGAGGGAAGAAGAGGAGCAGAAGAGTCAGATGATGAAGGAGAAGACTGAGGGTTTGAGAAGAGAGATTGCAGCTCTTTCAGACACAATCAGAGCCATAGAGAATGAACTGAGAGCTGAAGACCTTTCGTTCCTGCAGAACTACAAGGCTACAGTGGAAAGAGTCCAGCGCCCCATGCTGGAGGATCCACAGCTCGTCTCAGGAGCTCTGATAGACAAGGCTAAATACCTGGGCAACCTGAGCTTCACAGTCTGGGACAAGATGAAGGAGATGGTCTCCTACACTCCTGTCATCCTGGACCCAAACACTGCCCATCCAGAACTCTTCCTGTCTGAAGATCTGACCAGTGTGGGATGTGGAGAAAGTCGGCAGCTATCTGAAAACCGAGAGAGGATTGACTCCTGGTTTGTCCTGGGCTCTGAGGGCTTTAACTCAAGAACTCACATCTGGGATGTTGAGGTTGCAGACAATACATTCTGGGAGCTGGGTGTGGCAGCAGGGTCTGTCCAGAGGAAGGTTCTCATACGGTCGGGATTATGGAGAATCCAGTTTAGTGATGGTAAATACACAGCCGACTCCCCGTCGGATGAAGACAGTGATCCAGTGCAGACGAAGTTCCAGAGGATCAGAGTGCATCTGGACTGGAACAGAGGAGAGCTGTCATTCTCTGATCCTGACACCAACACAAACATACACACCTTCACACACAACTTCACTGACAGGCTCTTTCCATACTTTGACACTGGGGATAAAAGATTGAAGAGTTTACCAGTGAAGGTCTCAGTAACGGTGGAATGATGATGATCTGGGGTTAATAAAGTCTGTACCATCTGCCATCATAAAGTTCCTTTAAAAATAGTCTTTTGAAACTCTCACATAGCATATCAAATACCTCTCTCTCACTCTCTCTAACTCCAGTGATCAAACCTATATCAGTTCATAAATCTTCACTGTTGGAGAATCCAAACCCTTGACCCTGCAGTGTCGGGACAAAACTCTAATGTCTAGTAAGAGTTTCATTCAAACTGAACCGCTACAATTAAAAAACAACCCAGGGTTATTTCCTGGTTGATTTTGGGCATGAAAGGGTTAACCTGGATTGCCCGACTCTGCTTGGCGACCCACCTCGAGAGGTGGGTTGGACCAGGGTTCAATCAGTGCAGTGTGAATGACACGACCTGGGTTGCTATTTGTTATGCAAATAGCCTATGCTAATAGAGTACCTTAGGGATGACGTTTTTGTTTGTTTGTTTTTTCGTAGGCCAACCCGGAAGTTGATTGATTGATTTTTATATGATTTTTGAATCGTTTTCTGAAAATCTTTATTTTTTTATCGCATTTATGCTTCAAAAATCATAAAAGTGGTGTTAATTTGTGAAGAATATCTTGCTGAACACAAAGGTCACATTTTCATAAACCTTTGTTAACTCATTGAGTGCCAAGGACGTCGATCGACGTCAAAGTAAATAGTGACGTAGAGTGCCAAGGACGTCGATCGACGTCAAATGCGTTTTTTGACGGTGGGACGTGGATCAAAGCCTCAGGCATCTCCTGTACAAATATTGTAGCTATTGAAGGTGTATAACCTATTTTACGGACTCATTAGGTGGCGACAGTGCTCTCCAGATTAGAGAAAGGTCCGGAAAACAGCAGGAAAAAGCCCCGTGATGAAAAAGAAACCGCTCATGCTGCAGCCAGAGCCATATAGATTGCTCTGTCTGGAGCTGACGTTGGCTGCGAACAGCAGTCAATCCGCGCCCACAACTGAGCCTCTCTGTCTCTGCTGTAAAGTTTCTCCACACGATTAGCGGCCAGAAAAGCAGCACCCGACGCCGAAGGGCCAAAGCATTCTCAGCAGTCCGGTTTGGCTCTTCCGTGTCGCGCTGGGAGCCGGCGCACAAAAACGGAGGCTCCGAAAATAGACTGGGTACGTGTTAGGCTGTGTGTTAGTGTGGGGAGGAGTTTGCAGCTGAGGGGGGGGAGAGGGGGGTGGGGCACGCAGGCACCACACAACTACACCACGTCACTACATCAGAAAATATTATCTTCAGAGTCAGTGAATGTGCTTGAAATGCTTAATTTCACAAAAGGCGGAATAACTCAGCTTCTAATTTGAAATGCCTGTATTTGCTCAAAACGACCTATCTTCTCCGGCTCATAAATAAAGAACGGAAAATGGTATCAATAAACTTTTTTTGCTGATGATACAATAGAGTCAGCTCGTTCTTTCTGCGTGTTCGGTGTTTACATAATAATATCACACAATATTCTGTGGGCCTCGAGAAATCACTGAAAACGCTCTGAAACTCTGGCACTGGGAGCATCCGTTCTCCAAAAGTGGCTGGCACTCAATGAGTTAACCACTAGTCTGACTGGCTTGGTGGACTTAGCTCTCTCATTGGTGCCGACCATTTCAGTCGGTGCCGGATGGAAATCCCATTCCGCTCCCTGCAAACTCTGCAATTGGCTCCGACCCGCCGCTCCATTCCACTCCCCCCGTGACGAATCTGTATGCCTCTGCTGCTGTACGTGTCAAACCTGCGCCGCTGCCTTTGAAACAATAACAACAGCAGCACTAGCCGCTAGCTCGTTGCTACACGCTGGTACATGGTACTTTCGGTGGATGCTGTAAAGGTATTAAACGGAGCCTTTTTCCTCGCTAGTTCACAGTGGCGCTATTACTAGCCAGAGACTCTCCCGCTGCAGGGAGAGAGTCTGGCAAGCAAGACTAGTCAACCACAGACCTTATTGCAGGCATTTAACCAAAATCCGCATCCAAAAATCCCATTGTCTTTTGAAGTGCTAACATCCGCGTCTGAGAGAGAGGTGGCAAAGACAAAAGAATGAGTGCAGTGTAAACAACAAGATGAAGGAAAGAGAGAGGGAAGTGGAAGGAAAAGAGAGAGCAGCTTGGAGAATGGGCCGCAGCGTGACAGTGGTGTCGCGCTCTCAAACGCTCATGAATAATTAATGAGGAGGCGAAGAAGCCAGAGGAGAATCTGCCACTTAGGAAAACACACACAGGACGTTCTGCACGCACTCCGAGACCACACACACACACACACACACACACACACACACACACACACACACCGGAACAACGGCGGGTTAGAGGATATACAGTAGAATGGAAAATTGAAGGAGAGAGAAAGAGAGAGAGAATTTGACAGTGGAAGCTGGCAGTGTGGTGCCTTCAAACACACACCTTCATACACACACACACACACACACACCTTCAAACACATACACACACCTTCACAGACACACACACACACACACACAGTCGGTAACCAGAGGTCAAATTAAGGGAGGGGGAGAGTGAGGGGAAGAGAGAGACGGAGGGAAGGGGAGAATCAAAATGGTGCAATGTCATAACTAGAATGACCGCACCGCAGATATAAGCCTCTGCCAACAAGTGAGCAGTGGACATCCATGTCTGTCCAGACTTTGATGTTTCAGCCAAATGTGAAGAAATTCTGTCAAGGCGTTACTGAGATATCGCATTAACGAAATGGCATTTGTGAGGTCACAGTGACCTTAGTGGGATTGCAATGGGCGGCGCTTAGCGGCAGTGCCCTTGGAAAATAGTTTCAAACAATCCAACTTGCCGCTTTAAGCGTGTAGCAACGAGCTAGCGTGTGGGTTTCTGCCGTTAGCTTGCTAACTAGTTAGCGTTGTTGTTTTCACTGAGGCGGCAGGGCACTATTTACAGCGACACACAGGGAGGAGGGAGCGGAGGGAGCGGCTCAGATTGACATGGTCGGAGCCAATGAGTTTGTAATAAGCCGGGAGCGGACATCCGGCTGCCACTGAGACAGGCGCTCCAATGGGAGAGCAGAGTAGAGCAAGGGAGGGTTTATCCCAGTTATGGAGACCTGCGGCTCCAGACTCCTCAGACGGAAGGGAGAGGAGGCTGGCCAGCGAGACTACAGTGACCTTGACCTTTGACCACCAAAATTAGTTCATCCTTGAGTCCAAGTGGACGTTTGAGCCAAATTTGACTAAATCCTGTCAAGGCTTTCCTGAGATATCGTGTTAACGAACATCGGACGGACGGACGGACAACCCGAAACCATAATGCCTCCGGCTCGGCTATCGCCGGCGGAGGCATAAAACATTTTGTTGCCTCTCACCTGTAGTGCTATTTATACATCTAGCTTGTTTTGGTGTGAGTCCTTCCCTCTCACCTGTAGTGCTATTTATACATCTAGCTTGTTTTGGTGTGAGTTGTTCCCTCTCATCTGTAGTGCTATTTATACATCTAGCTTGTTTTGGTGTGAGTTGTTCCCTCTCATCTGTAGTGCTATTTATACATCTAGCTTGTTTTGGTGTGAGTCCTTCCCTCTCACCTGTAGTGCTATTTATACATCTAGCTTGTTTTGGTGTGAGTTGTTCCCTCTCACCTGTAGTGCTATTTATACATCTAGCTTGTTTTGGTGTGAGTCCTTCCCTCTCACCTGTAGTGCTATTTATACATCTAGCTTGTTTTGGTGTGAGTCGTTCCCTCTCACCTGTAGTACTATTTATACATCTAGCTTGTTTTGGTGTGAGTCCTTCCCTCTCACCTGTAGTGCTATTTATACATCTAGCTTGTTTTGGTGTGAGTCCTTCCCTCTCACCTGTAGTGCTATTTATACATCTAGCTTGTTTTGGTGTGAGTCCTTCCCTCTCACCTGTAGTGCTATTTATACATCTAGCTTGTTTTGGTGTGAGTCGTTCCCTCTCACCTGTAGTGCTATTTATACATCTAGCTTGTTTTGGTGTAAGTCCTTCCCTCTCACCTGTAGTGCTATTTATACATCTAGCTTGTTTTGGTGTGAGTCCTTCCCTCTCACCTGTAGTGCTATTTATACATCTAGCTTGTTTTGGTGTGAGTCCTTCCCTCTCACCTGTAGTGCTATTTATACATCTAGCTTGTTTTGGTGTGAGTCCTTCCCTCTCACCTGTAGTGCTATTTATACATCTAGCTTGTTTTGGTGTGAGTCCTTCCCTCTCACCTGTAGTACTATTTATACATCTAGCTTGTTTTGGTGTGAGTCCTTCCCTCTCACCTGTAGTGCTATTTATACATCTAGCTTGTTTTGGTGTGAGTCCTTCCCTCTCACCTGTAGTGCTATTTATACATCTAGCTTGTTTTGGTGTGAGTCGTTCCCTCTCACCTGTAGTACTATTTATACATCTAGCTTGTTTTGGTGTGAGTTGTTCCCTCTCACCTGTAGTACTATTTATACATCTAGCTTGTTTTGTGTGAGTTGTTCCCTCTCACCTGTAGTGCTATTTATACATCTAGCATGTTTTGGTGTGAGTTGTTCCCTCTCACCTGTAGTACTATTTATACATCTAGCTTGTTTTGGTGTGAGTCCTTCCCTCTCACCTGTAGTACTATTTATACATCTAGCTTGTTTTGGTGTGAGTCGTTCCCTCTCACCTGTAGTGCTATTTATACATCTAGCTTGTTTTGGTGTGAGTCGTTCCCTCTCACCTGTAGTGCTATTTATACATCTAGCTTGTTTTGGTGTGAGTTGTTCCCTCTCACCTGTAGTGCTATTTATACATCTAGCTTGTTTTGGTGTGAGTCGTTCCCTCTCACCTGTAGTGCTATTTATACATCTAGCTTGTTTTGGTGTGAGTCCTTCCCTCTCACCTGTAGTACTATTTATACATCTAGCTTGTTTTGGTGTGAGTTGTTCCCTCTCACCTGTAGTGCTATTTATACATCTAGCTTGTTTTGGTGTGAGTTGTTCCCTCTCACCTGTAGTGCTATTTATACATCTAGCTTGTTTTGGTGTGAGTCCTTCCCTCTCACCTGTAGTGCTATTTATACATCTAGCTTGTTTTGGCGTGAGTCCTTTCCTCTCACCTGTAGTACTATTTATACATCTAGCTTGTTTTGGTGTGAGTCCTTCCCTCTCACCTGTAGTGCTATTTATACATCTAGCTTGTTTTGGTGTGAGTTGTTCCCTCTCACCTGTAGTGCTATTTATACATCTAGCTTGTTTTGGTGTGAGTCGTTCCCTCTCACCTGTAGTGCTATTTATACATCTAGCTTGTTTTGGTGTGAGTCGTTCCCTCTCACCTGTAGTGCTATTTATACATCTAGCTTGTTTTGGTGTGAGTTGTTCCCTCTCACCTGTAGTGCTATTTATACATCTAGCTTGTTTTGGTGTGAGTCCTTCCCTCTCACCTGTAGTACTATTTATACATCTAGCTTGTTTTGGTGTGAGTCCTTCCCTCTCACCTGTAGTGCTATTTATACATCTAGCTTGTTTTGGTGTGAGTCGTTCCCTCTCACCTGTAGTGCTATTTATACATCTAGCTTGTTTTGGTGTGAGTCCTTCCCTCTCACCTGTAGTGCTATTTATACATCTAGCTTGTTTTGGTGTGAGTCCTTCCCTCTCACCTGTAGTGCTATTTATACATCTAGCTTGTTTTGGTGTGAGTCCTTCCCTCTCACCTGTAGTACTATTTATACATCTAGCTTGTTTTGGTGTGAGTTGTTCCCTCTCACCTGTAGTGCTATTTATACATCTAGCTTGTTTTGGTGTGAGTTGTTCCCTCTCACCTGTAGTGCTATTTATACATCTAGCTTGTTTTGGTGTGAGTCCTTCCCTCTCACCTGTAGTGCTATTTATACATCTAGCTTGTTTTGGTGTGAGTCATTCCCTCTCACCTGTAGTGCTATTTATACATCTAGCTTGTTTTGGTGTGAGTCGTTCCCTCTCACCTGTAGTGCTATTTATACATCTAGCTTGTTTTGGTGTGAGTCCTTCCCTCTCACCTGTAGTGCTATTTATACATCTAGCTTGTTTTGGTGTGAGTTGTTCCCTCTCACCTGTAGTGCTATTTATACATCTAGCTTGTTTTGGTGTGAGTTGTTCCCTCTCACCTGTAGTGCTATTTATACATCTAGCTTGTTTTGGTGTGAGTCGTTCCCTCTCACCTGTAGTGCTATTTATACATCTAGCTTGTTTTGGTGTGAGTCGTTCCCTCTCACCTGTAGTGCTATTTATACATCTAGCTTGTTTTGGTGTGAGTCGTTCCCTCTCACCTGTAGTGCTATTTATACATCTACGGTAGCTTGTTTTGGTGTGAGTTGTTGGTCACCATCCATTTCAATTGTTTAGAAGATTTATGCGACGGTGTTTTGCTGTGAAACTCCGTAAACCTCAGCCGTCCTTCCATCCGCGTGGGGGTGAGTAGATAATGACTGGATTTTCATTTTTCGGTGAACTTATCCTTTAACTAAGTTGTTTTAGTTGCCTAACCATAACCGTAACATAAATTGTTGTAGAAAAATGATGAAAAAGGGGTAACCCGTGCGTTAACGAGTGACACCCAGGGGTCCTGACCAAACGTCAGTATTTGACCAGTTGGGCATAAGAACACGTTGCTCCTACTGCTACTTCAGTTTTAGTGATTTCCTACATTTCCCACCATGCCTTTCAAACAACCCCCAGAGAACAGGTGGGTGGTGTTGTTATAGTCACTCAAATGTGAGCCTATGGGCAGATGTTATTATTGCATGCTGCTGGTCTCTCTTGAGGCTTTGACAGATGATTATTGTGATTTTGGGCTGTCCCAGACGAAAAATGACCAACATAAAAGAAACGTGGAGATATTTTTGGTCATGGCTACAAAAACGGTCGTTTTGCGTCGCCCAGTGACAGAGGTTCAAAGATGGATGTTGTCACAGTCTTGCGACCAAAGATAGCCTAAGCCCCCGTTCACACAGGACGCCGAAGCAACGCTCAACCGAAGCTGTACCTACGCTGAACCCACAAGTTTCATTTCGGCGTCCTTGTTAACAGGCGGAGCCGTTCACACCACCCACGCGCGCCATGCTGAAGCCTTGCAGAAGCCACGCTCACGCCATGCTGAAGCGATCACTCAGGATTGATGCCGAATTTCCAAGCGTGACGCTGAAGCCGTGAGGCATGAAGTCAATGGGAGTTGTGGGCGGGTTCAAGGTACGAGAGTAGGCGCTGAGAGGAAAAGAGAAGGCATCTTGTGTGAACACTGAACAGTAAGGCGTACGTTCAGCTTGTGCTGCTTCAAGCTGCAGTTCTACTTACGTTCGGCGTCCTGTGTGAACGAGGGCTAAGACAAATTCTGACACTGTCAGAAATTTAGGGTGACAGCTACGACGGTGTCTGATAACAACCAATATAAATGCTGCATGATAGACGCTAATGCTAGTAGAGGAGGCTAATAAATAGTTGACGTGACCTCAAACTCGCTCGCAAAATTGGCATCCCGCGTTGGCCTCTGTTCCCTAGCGCCTAGCGGGTCCACATGCTCCTCCTCCTCCTTGGATGTTTTTCCATACACATAAATTCCACTTTGCCAGGGCTTCATTCTTAAAGCTTTGTTGACATGTCTGTCACCACAGGTAACTGTGTCTACCACATGTCTACCACAGGTAACTGTGTCTACCACATGTCTACCACAGGTAACTGTGTCTACCACATGTCTACCACAGATAACTGTGTCTACCACATGTCTACCACAGGTAACTGTCTACCACATGTCTACCACAGGTAACTGTGTCTACCACATGTCTACCACAGGTAACTGTGTCTACCACATGTCTACCACAGGTAACTGTGTCTACCACATGTCTACCACAGGTAACTGTGTCTACCACATGTCTACCACAGGTAACTGTGTCTACCACATGTCTACCACAGGTAACTGTGTTTACCACATGTCTACCACAGAGAACTGTCTACCACAGATAACTGTGTCTACCACAGATAACTGTGTCTACCACAGAGAACTGTGTCTACCACAGATAACTGCGTCTACCACATGTCTACCACAGATAACTGTGTCTACATGTACCACATGTCTACCACAGATAACTGTGTCTACCACAGAGAACTGCGTCTACCACATGTCTACCACAGAGAACTGTGTCTACATGTACCACATGTCTACCACAGATAACTGTGTCTACCACAGAGAACTGTGTCTACCACATGTCTACCACAGAGAACTGTGTCTACTACATGTCTACCACAGGTAACTGTGTCTACCACGTCTACCACAGGTAACTGTGTCTACCACAGATAACTGTGTCTACCACATGTCTACCACAGAAAACTGTGTCTACCACATGTCTACCACAGAGAACTGTGTCTACCACAGATAACTGTGTCTACCACATGTCTACCACAGAGAACTGTGTCTACCACAGAGAACTGTGTCTACCACAGAGAACTGTGTCTACCACATGTCTACCACAGGTAACTGTGTTTACCACGTCTACGACAAAGAACTGTGTCTACCACAGATAACTGTGTTTACCACATGTCTACCACAGAGAACTGTGTCTACCACAGATAACTGTGTCTACCACATGTCTACCACAGAGAACTGTGTCTACCACATGTCTACCACAGAGAACTGTGTCTACGACAGAGAACTGTGTTTACCACATGTCTACAGAGAACTGTGTCTACCACATGTCTACCACAGAGAACTGTGTCTACCACATGTCTACCACAGAGAACTATGTCTACATGTACCACATGTCTACCACAGATAACTGTGTCTACCACAGAGAACTGTGTCTACCACAGAGAACTGTGTCTACCATGTCTACCACAGAGAACTGTGTCTACCACGTCTACCACAGAGAACTGTGTCTACCACATGTCTACCACAGAGAACTGTGTCTACCACATGTCTACCACGTGTCTACCACAGAGAACTGTGTCTACCACATGTCTACCACGTGTCTACCACAGATAACTGTGTCTACCACATGTCTACCACAGAGAACTGTGTCTACCACATGTCTACCACAGAGAACTGTGTCTACCACGTGTCTACCACAGATAACTGTGTCTACCACATGTCTACCACAGAGAACTGTGGCGCACATTGATTGATGCGTAGCTGCAGCACGCGTTGCTGACCAGTGTTGCCAACTCTTTTCCAAGTCGTTATTGGCTGCTCAGAAAGTCGCTAAATGACGTCACAAGCTAATTTGCATATCAAATTATGCTTAAAAAAACACAGCTATACACTTAATATAACCATATGTATCATATGGTTATATTAAGTGCTGACTCCACCCGCCTGGGCCAGATTCAGCATACGCTGTTAGAAATTACAAGTAAACCCAAATCCTGCTGCTCTCTCAGCGGAGGAAAGGGGCTGCACTGAAGCGCTGTGTGTGTGTGTGTGTGTGTGTGTGTGTGTGTGTGTGTGTGTGTGTGTGTGTGTGTGTGTGTGTGTGTGTGTGTGTGTGTGTGTGTGTGTGTGTGTGTGTGTGTGTGTGAGAGACAGAGGAGAGAGAGAGAACCCACCAGCAGCCGCACCAAGTTAACGACAAAATCTGTTCAATTCAACACATTGACATTGCTTCCCCTGGTCAGAAAAAGTCACCAGATTTGTCGTTATGCGCATTTTGGAAATAAAGTCGCTAGGGGGGGGTCTTAAAAGTAGCTAAATATAGCGACAAAGGCGCTAAGTTGGCAACACTGCTGCTGACGTTTTATTCTTGTGTGTGTACAGACCTCTGCAGGTCCTTCCAGGAGGGCAGTCTCCTTGTGAAGTACTCTGATGACACTGTCCTACTGTCTCTTCATGAGGGCTCAAAGTCTGATCATGGAGATGCCCTTCCTGCCTTTGTCAAATGGTGCGATGACAACTTCCTTGATCTTAATGTGGCTAAGACCAAGGACTTAATTATTGACTTTAGGAAAAACTGTGACAAACCAAAAGCTAGCATCATACATGGTGTGGATTTTGAAATCGTAGAGACATACATATCTAGGAACAGTGTTCGACTCTCAACTCAAGTTCGAGGCGAACACAGAGTCTATTGTCAAGCGTGGTCAGCAAAGAATCCACTTAATGCGAAAGCTCAGTTCCTTTAATGTCTGTGACACCATTCTTTGTCATTTTTACCAATCTTTTATTACCAAGTCTTTTAACTTTTTCATTTATTTGCTGGTTCAACGTGTTGTCTGTGAAGGACAGGAATAGCCTAAACGCTATAGTCAAGGTCTACTCCAGGATTATTGGAGTCCAGCAGAATAACCTGTGCTCCATGTGGGAGAAACGTGTGGTACAGAAAGCAAAAAAGATCATCAGACAATCTAGCCACATTTTGTCCAGTGAATTTGCTCTGATGCCCTCAGGCCGGCGCTACCATGCGCCCCCTAGGAGAACTAACCGGTACTCCAAGTCTTTCTTCCCTTCAGCTGTCAGGCTGTTAAACACAGACAGTAGTCATTTTAAATAAATGCCTTCACTTATATGAGCGCACACAACAGGCTGTACGTATCCTGTCTGTGACGAACAGCTTAGGCTCGTTCATACATAGATATATATGTATATCTTTTATTTTTTATACATGTTCTCATGTCTTTACATATAGAAATATATGTATACTTTTTATTTCATGTTTATATGAGGCTGATCTGTTATCTCTGACATTATTTATTTATTTGTTTGTTTATGTTATGTCATGCTGTGTTACGTTACGTCCTGTCATGTCTGAAGTTTGTAGCTCACTGTGAGCTTTTGAAGGTGTTGGGTAGGCTGTGAAACTGAATTGCCCTTCTGGGATAAATAAAGTTGTCTGAATCTGAATCTGTATTGACTACTAATTGACAGGTATTGACGGAGAGACGTGCGTCGTAATCGTACAGTCTGCACCATAGATATGCACCATAATATGGATGTAGCTATCCCATGTAGCTATCCCATTAAATGCATTCTCCCTGGCGCCGGAGTTCAAACGTTGGCCGTCGCCATCTTGATTTTTCGTCAGCAGAGTGGGAGGGAATGGGTTGAGTCATTCCGCACCTCACGTGAGATGGGAGTTTCCCAGAGCCGCAGCTCCGCCTGCTATTGGTCCGTGATCTGCAAGCTGAGCGATCACTGGACAGGCGATCTGTCAATCACCACCTTTTCTATCATCTATTTTACTCTAGTCTCGTGGCCAGCCTCATCTCCCTTCCGTCTGAGGAGTCTGGCGCCAAAGAAACAGGCAACAGGGATAAACCCTCCACTGCTCTACAGCTGCTCTCCCATTGGAGCGACTGTTTCAGTGGCAGCCGGATGTCAGGCTCCCGGCTTATTACAAACTGCCATTGCTAATGGCAGAAACCTACACGCTAGCTCGTTGCTACCAGGGGCGTAGGCAGAAATTCAATTATGGGTGGGCCTGGATAAAATTGGTGGGGCAATTGCATGACGAAATTTTGCACGGGAAGCGTGCAAAATTCCTAGATGTCATGAAGTCGTCATGCATTAGACTCTGGAGATGATGTGCCCTGCGTTTTTAAGCTACAAAACCATTAGCTAGCAAGGCAGCAGCAAGTTTGCCTCTAGAAAACAACCAATTAAAAAAAAAAAAAAAAAAAAATTGGGTGGGACAGGGCAAGAAGTGGGTGGGCCTGTGCCTACCCAGGCCCACCCGTAGAAACACCCCTGGTTGCTACACGCTGAAAACGGCAAATTGGATTGTTGGAAACTATTTTCCAAAGGCACTGCCGTTAAGCGCCGCCCATCGCAATCCCACTATGGAGACCTGCGGCGCCAGACTCCTCAGACGGAAGGGAGAGGAGGCTGGCCAGCGAGACTAATTTTACTCCAAACGGGCAAGTTATATAAAAAATGACCCCCCTACAGTTATTATGAAAAGGTGAAATTAGCTATATATACAGTACAAAAACCGTGTTTTGTCCCTCACTGTAAAGATGTTTAATCATGTTACAAAGTCGGGCATTTTAACATGGGGGGGAATGGCTACTCCCCCCGACACCTAGTGGCCATTCGAGGAACTACAGCTTTTCAATTCACTTCCGCATCATCAGAGGGAAGGGGGTGGGCTTGCCCACTGGTCTGCACACATCAAACCTGACGTCGTACCCAAGTTTATTACAATAAACTTATAATGGCTCATTTCCTCCGCTGGTATCAGCGCGGCCCCGCCCAGCTCGTCTCGCTTTTTTGTCTCATTCCACCGATCAAAAACGTGGACAGCCCGGGTTGAGTCGGGGTTGAGTCGTGCTAGTTTTGGTCCCTGCTTTGTTGAGGTTCCACCGCTGTGGACCCGGTACCATATGGTGACGTGAAAACACTGCAGACGACTGATTGGTCAGCCAGAATCGTATTTACTGTATCTACTGTCAATGCTGGATACCAGTTTAGTGGGGCTTACCTTCTCTTCTGTTATTTCAGCGGAGCTGACGTTACACACAACTCAAAGGGCTTCCCGAGGAGCGGACTTTTTCTCTCTCAAAACAATTGAAAACCCCTGTCATGTTAAAGCTGAGCAAGGAGATCGATTTTATTTCACCAGAGCCGAAGGCAGCAACACAAAAGACTGATGGAAATAACAGAAGAGAGGGTAAGCCCCACTAAACTGCTATACAGTATTGACAGTAGATATAGTAAACACGATTCTGCCTGACCAATCAGTCGTCTAAAGTGTTTTCACATCACGGTATGGTACCGGGTTCACAGCGCTGGAACCTCAACAAAGCAGGGACCAAAACTAGCACGACTCAACCCGGGCTGTCCATGTTTTTGATCGGTGGAATGAGACAAAAAAGCCAGACGAGCTGGGCGGTGCCGCGTTGATACCAGCGGTGGAAATGGGCCATTAGTGAAGCCGCGGTCTTGCCTGGTGAGCTGCCGCCGGGGCAGTGGGCTGGCTTCCCTTCTCCCCGTAGCGTACTCCCGTCCCCCGCGCAGCACATGCATGTGAGTTTGAGTAACAACAAAGTGATATCCATTCTCCTAGCCGATTGTCACATTTGCCCATGTACACTGTAGGTCATTTAGAGGCACCAGTATTTCATAACCAGTTTAAAAGTTCCGTGTATGGATTTAATTTTAACGTTATACGTTATAGGCTACTTCGGCTATGGGTGGAGGACAGATATGCGGTCGCTATGACAACCAGGTGTGGGCGGAGGCGAGTAAACTTGCTATGGAAACAGAGTCTATATCAAGTAGAGACGAGTAAGACCAGGTCGAGTAGAGCTGTACTGTGCTGTTATATGTGGTGGAAATGAGCCATAAGATTGCTAAAATCTTACAGTCTGTAGGCAGCTAGGGCTGGGTAAAAAAATAGATATATCGATATCAAATGGATATTAATTTGAAGGAATTGATATTGATTCATAAATCCCAATATCAATCTTTTAACACGTTCACTGCCATTGACGTATTAATACGTCAAAAATAATCCAACGGTTGACTGCCAATGACGTATTAATACGTCAAAAAAAAAAAAAAAAAAATTTGACCGTGGGATGTGCATCTAACCCTTTTACATCTCTTATATAATTATTGGAGCCACCAAACGTTTACAACCCATTCCACCGAGCCACTAAGTGGCGACAGTGGTCTCCTGACTAGAGGAAGGCAAGCAAAAAGCAGCCATTCTCATGAAAATGGATGGGGGAAAACGCTTTCGTTTTCGCGCTGATTGCTGGCGATGCGGGATTGCAAATTTGCATAATAGATTACAGGTGGAACACACTTTGAAACACGCAGCATAAATATGACCAGAATCGCAAAAGCTTCTCTCAACCAAAACTCCAAGAAGCGAGCGATCCAGACTTCCTCAAACAAGCGGCCGCGCAGACAGGCACAGGACAGCAGCAAAGCAGTGAGACTGGTGACAAGCTTGTGACGGCCGCTGCAGCCAAGAAGAACGCCCACGGAGGGAGGAGTTGGAAGCAACTCTCCCTCTCGCTCTCTCCCTCTCTCTCTCTCTCTCTCTCGCTCTCTCTCTCTCCCTCCCTCCCTCCCTCTCTCTCTCTCTCTCTCTCTCTCCCTCTCCCCCTCTCACTAGGATTAAACCTAGTGCGGAGGGAGAGAGAGAGAGAGGGAGGGAGAGCGAGAGGGAGGGAGAGAGAGAGAGAGAGAGAGAGAGAGAGAGGGAGGGAGAGCGAGAGGGAGGGAGAGAGAGAGAGAGAGAGAGCGAGAGGGGGAGGGAGAGAGAGAGAGAGAGAGCCAAAAATGAATGGTTAAAGTGACTGTTCTATCGAATTTCACAAAAAGCCGTTTATCTCTGAATAATTTTTCTGACGCTGAAACCATGCTGTATTCAACTGCTAATGCTTACATAACTACTAACTCTACAAACTAACTCTTTTAGACAGAGAAAGCACACATTCTATTAGTTCTTTTGAGATATTGTGTGTTCACAAAATCTTAGCAGAAAAGAATCCTCGGGTCTTGAAAGATGAGCCAGAATCCTCAAAAAAACCCTCTGGCAGAAGCTAACTACAGTAAAAAAAAAACGTCTGGCAGTGAATGTGTTAATATAATGCCTTTTCCCGTGGATGCTTGAAGCTTTAACCCGATTAGACTCGTGTGGTTTGGACTTAGCACATCAAAATCTGGTAAACATCTGTAAACATGAATATTTTTAATAATGCACCAGGTTAGCGGGTTCCTTCCTTGTATAATTCACAGCATTAATTATTTGTGAATCTCTTTCATATGCAAGCAAAATTTATATTGTGACTGAAATATCGAATCTCCCCGGGCGCTGTACGAGAAAGCGACCACTGCTCCTGGCCTGCCCCATGGAGGAAAGGACATGCCTGGATGGGTTAAATGCAGAGGACACTTTTCACCGGCCACCGTCGTCAGCATGAGTGTGTTGTGGCCGCATGCATGTATTGTGGTGTTCGTGTGACAATAAAAGACGGGCTTGTCCGTTACGAGAGAGAGAATCAGAAATCATATCAAATCGTGAAATCATTGGCGATTCCCATGCAGCCCTGGTGTCTCTTGCTCCTGTGGGTGGAGACACTGCTCTCTCTCCTCCTCTACCATGCATTTATCCCTGTATCATTGTTTCCTGTATTGTGGAACTGCTGTGGCAAAGTAAGGGCAATGTTACCATTCCACTAAATTCAAATTAGATGAGCTGAATTTAAATTGAATTTAATTGAATTAAGTTAAATTAATCGAAACAATAGAGCGGAATGGATGGAGAGATGGACAGAAAGACAGATCTGAAAAAAGAGGTGTAGTGATATAGACAGAAAGAGGGATGAGAGATAGAATGTAATGTAACAAGAGAGCGATAGAACGAGATGGAGGGAGAGAAAGAGAGAGAGAGAGGACTTCCCTTTGTTACGAACCCCACTGCCACAGCCGCAGCAATTTACATGAGCCAAGCCTCCTGCGAGCTGATTGGTCCAGAGAGCTGCCCACCCCCCTTCCTCCTACGCCACACTCCAACCAATCAGCACGTCACACACCAGGATGTTCCTACTGGGCGTGAGAGGGACTACTCTACACAGAGAGAGAGAGTGAAAGGGATTTTGGGTGTATGAGAGAGAGAGAGAGAGAGAAAAAATGTGTGTGTGCGTGCATGTGTGTGTGTGTGTGTGTGCGCGGTCTCAGAGAGAGGAACATTTGTTGGAAAATTGCGCCACCTGGTGACACTGCAGTGACACAACCACACACACACACAAATGCAATCACATACATACTGTGTAAGAAATCTGCAGTTTCTTTGCTTTCTTCCTTCTTTCCTTCCTTCATCCTTTGATTTAGAGCTGCAACGATTAGTCGATTAATCGTTCAGTCGATCAACAGAAAATTAATTTATAACCATTTTGATCATCAATTAATCGTTTAGACCAGTAGACCAACCATAGATCTCAGTGTGCTTACCGGTAGATCCAAAAATTATTTTTGGATAATGAGTGTAACATTGTAGCGTCAGTGTCTTGCATTCAACCAGTCAGTCTGTGCATGTTTATTGCAAACTGACAATTTAAATGTACAGTACATCAACAAATGCTGTTTATTGGGGCTGACCCAAAAAAATTGACGCTTCGAAGCTTCAATCGTTGCTAGGGCTGGGTATTGGCAAGGACCGCACGATACGATACATATCACGATACATGGGTCACGATATGATTGTATCACGATACATTGCGATACAATACATATTGCGATATATTGCAATACTGTACATAATTTACTGAAAATTGTAAAATAGAGCTAGAAATACAACATGCTGTGTACCAACCAGGTAGTGTAATATATACATCACTTTATATTGATAACTTAGTGGACAAATTTAGTCAAAACTAGAGTGTTGAGTGTTACTGAATGCACTGAAATAGAAAGTATTGTTATTGTGTCACTGAACACACGGATGTGCAAAAAAATCAATATGGCGATATTTTTCTGAAATATCGATACAGTATTGCGGAAAAAAGTATTGCGATATATTGCCGTATCGATTTTATTGCACAGCCCTAATCGTTGCCATGCTAATCAACTCTCAAATCAGCAATCAACGCTTTGTTGTTTTTTTCCTCCTCTCCTCTCTTCTCCTCTCTCTCCATAATATCTAACATGAGGTGTAGCTTCGTGAGACAGCCTCTAGCAGGCACGTGCACACATAGACATCAAAGGGGGCTTGAGCCCCTGCCTTTTTTTCAGTCTGTAAAAAGTGCCCTTTTCTGACCATGAATGCATTTCTAATGGTGCTTTGTATGGAAATTGCCCTTTCCATGCCGTCACTGAAGGCAGCATTCAAAGAGAAATGCCTTTTCCGAACTCTCTTGGCCTTGAATGCACCATTTATAATAGGCTTCTGCATGGAGCAGTGTTTTTTTAAACCGCCCCTGAAGGCAGCAGGCAGCAGCCCAAAAACACACGTGGCCCGTCCCCGCCCACTCCAGCAGCAGTGCGCACTGAACTCCGCTCAGCCAGACAGAGCAGCAACCACATGACATGCAGCAGCACAGGCGCACCCGCACACAGTCTGACAGATATATAATATCAGTCAGTCAGTCAACGTGAATCAGGTATGTATGTTTGTCAAAACAAAGAATTACACAGAGAGCCACCATTGTTTCATGTTGAAATTTCGGCGGTACAGACAGGCATGCAGCAGCGAGGCGAGCAGCCTGTACTGCTGTTTTACACCCCGCCAGAGAGCACCAAACACAGCCTTCATGTGCTAGGAATGAGCCCCCAAAACATGGAAGTCACCTCGATGCTTTTTTATGCTTTTAAAAAGCAAATCACATCTTATGGTGGTCTATGTAGCAAAAACGGAGTTAAATGACTGCAACTGTAATTCGGCTTTGTCTGATATATCGATATGTATTCCGTAGCCACTAGCCAGTGACGACTGAGTGAGCCTCATTTATGGCTACTGGCCTGGGTAGTTGTTGTGGCTCTTGTTCGACTTGAATTAATTAATTAATTAATTAATTAATAAATTAATTAATAAATAAACCACCCAATAAATAAATAACCAAAATATACGGAACAAATGCAGAATTGTTGCTCTTGAAAATATTTGTTTGTCAATGTGTCTCCTGATAAGGGCAAGGCTGTGTAGAGTAACAATAATGCTGAATTGCTTCTAGAGCTTCATCAGTGACAGAATACTGCAGACCCCTTCCGCACCCCCCTCTCCGCTTAGGTTGTACAACAACCTAAAGGGAGAAAAGGAGCAAATAAATATTGATGCTTAAATGATTTCACAACAGTATTGCAACAGCATGCAACTTTTATATACTAATATTATTCAGTTTGTGAGTTATTTTTCCGTGACAAGTCTCATCCTAAAATCAGATATTCTTCTAAATCTGGTTAAAATTGGAATATTTAAAATGAGTTATACCCCTAAATTGGCCTTCAAATTGCCTCAAATTTTCTTCGGACGGCGGCTGTAGTGCCCTTTTATGAATTTGAGCCCCTGCCCCTCTAATGTTCTGTGCACGTCCCTGGTCTCTAGTTTCCTAGCTGGGCGGGGTCCTTCAGGCCAACACTGTTTTTAACATGGGGAACTCATACCAGCACGCGCCGTGAGCAGAAACAAATGCACCCAACAGCCAGTAGCCACACAGACGGTGAGCTGTGGGCGGAGCTGTTGTAAACATGAAACTTCTACACTTCTTTCCAACCCAGTGTGAGTTATGTTACAAGCGTTCAAGTGAATTCAAGTCATTTCATTTGTTTATAATGTTATGAATTAGCAGCAGTCACAGAACGTGAACCCTTGGCTCTGTCTATCACATGGATTTGTTATTACCGACTGCTAGTGAAAGTGAAGTTGGCTCCGTCTATCACATGGATGTACATACAGCCGGAGCGCACGTCATTTAAGGATGAGACGTGAAACATGTTTGTTAGTATAATGTTAGTCACTTATGTAAACTAGTCGCCTTTTTCATCCTAAAATACGATCGATTCACCTCAGAGAGACCCCCGTTATTCCTGGAATGCAAGTTTAACGACCCTCAAACCTTCCTTTCATCTTAACTTGCCTTGCTCCCTTTCTTTTCTATCTGCTGTCATCCATCTGTCAATCCTTCCTTTCCTGCCTTCCCTCTTCTCAGGGCCCGAAATGAACACCCGCCAAGCGCCTGGCCACTAGATTGTACATCTGCCGTGTGACGCACAGGGGTCTACCCGCCACCTGGTGGGTCCCAAAATAGCCATCATGTAAAATATGTTTTGGTGTGCAGCCGCTAACATGAGTGCTTTGTGAGACAGTCTCTAGTTTTCTGGCTGAGCGGGGTCCTTTGGGCTAACACTGTTTAACACGGGGATAACTCACACCGGCACGCGCCGTGAGCACAAACGAACGCACCCAGCAGCAGGCAGCACACAGAACTGAAAGAGGCTGTCTTATAAACATGAAGTTTCGTGCACTTCTTTCCTAATTTTCAACCCAGTGTGAGTAACTTTACAAGCGTTCAAGTGAATTCAAGTCGTTTACTTTGTTTATAACATTATGAAGTAGCAGCAGCCAGTCACAGATACACAGCTCTCATTGACAAGCTCAAGATTCAAGATTTTTTATTGTCACTCCGTGGTACAAGTATCACGTGTGAAATTCTTGTGCTGTGGACTCCGTTTACAACATAGAGACACTGCGTAACGCGTCATCATTCAGGAACCACGCCCAAGACGGGGGAAAACAGAAAGCCCCCCTCCAATCCTGGCGTTCCCCTATGTCACGTGCATGGTTGCGTGTTGCACACAAAGATCGTATATACAGAAGATGAACACTCCAACTTACTTCCTTGACAGCTAAATCCACATTTTCTTCTCACCAATTCTCAATGGCTTCCTTGTTTTGCTCAGGAGTACAAAAAAACTTTAATTTGCGATTTTTTACATTTGTTGTGTGCGCAGCCCACCACACAACAGCTTTTAGCTATGTTTAATTCAAGGAAAATGACGCTGGTGAATGGGAGTGAACGGACCGATTTCCCCCATGATTGGCGTGGCCTATTTCTTGCAGTGTCTCTATAGTACAAATATAACAGGGCATATGAGTGCAAAAACAACAAGAGACACAACAAGCAATAAGGCAGTAGAGTGATAAGACAAGTCAGAGACAGTGGCATATTCACTGCACATAGGTGCACATGTCATGTGCATACTTTAGACGTGCTTAAACATTTTAAATTCGACGTATTTGACGTACAGGTGCAAATAGCATATACCTAATTAAACATACAATTAAACATTAGACATACATAATGGTAGCAGCTACAGTACGGTACAGTACAGCTACTACACTATTTGTGTATGTTAAGGAGTCTCGTGGCCTGCGGGAAGAAACTGTCCCTCAAGCGATTTGTGCGTGCTTTTGGGACCCTGTATCTCCTCCCAGCTCAGTGAGCATCATTGCAGGCAAGTCCGCTAACGTTATGGTGAGCCCACCTATATTCACATTTCGTGGCAAATAATATCCGCATGTCGGACTGAGAAAAGTTGGATGAAAATCGGCCATCAGGAGGAGAGATGAGGAGCTTTTTGTTACGAGTTTATAAGCCTGCAAGGAAGTTTACAATGAGCCGCGGAGCGGACGGTGCTGAGCTGAGAGTCCTTTCATCTCAAAGTGAGTAGCCTACAACTACATGTTTGTTTGTTCCTCTGTCTGAACAGCCTGCCCGGAATGTATAAGCTTAGATTATGATCGATTTTATCTCATTGAAGCGTCAACGCTCTAAATATGGTATTCGGGACAGCCCCAGATATATGTATATGTGACAAAAATGCAATATATTATTTTGGCCGGTAAAAAAATGCCTGATGGGTGGATTTTTTCTATCTACACGCCACCTGGCCGGTGAGTCAAAAAGTTAATTTCGGGCCCTGCCTTCTCCTCGCTCTCTCTCTCTCTCATCTCCTTTCTATGACACTTGACCAGATGCTCTCCTGTTTTTAATATTGAGTGAAGGAACATCTGCACCCCACCAGCTGAGAAAAATGGTGTGTGTGTGTGTGTGTGTGTGTGTGTGTGTGTGTGTGTGTGTGTGTGTGTGTGTGTGTGTGTGTGTGTGTGTGTGTGTGTGTGTGTGTGTGTGTGTGTGTGAGAGAGAGAGAGAGATGCAGTGTTTTTTGTTGTCTCTATCGTATACAACCTCTCTGTGTCTCTCTCTCTGGGACCTTCTAGAGGTTTCTTAATGACAGTCCTAATTGACAGGTACTCTTTCACCCAGTCGCTCTCTTTATCTCTCTTTGTTTTTACCCCCACCAATGAGTTGGCCGGCAGGTCATGTTTTCACCCCCATCTGTCTGTCTGTCTGTCTGTCTGTGTCTCTGTCTGTCTGCCCGTCTCTCCGTCTGCCTGTCTGTCTGTCTACCTGTCTGTCTGTCTGTCTGCCAGACAGTGTGCCTGTCTCTATCTGTCTCTCTGTCTGCCAGTGTGCCTGTCTCTCTGTCTGTCTGTCTCAAAAAGTTATGAATGGATATGCAAGCAACTTTGTAGAAAAGTAGCCTGTTTAAAACCATCCTGGAGATCCATGTTTAGGACATGGGTTAGTGGTGCACTTGTGTGGCCGAAATGAGTATTACAACAACAAACACTTCAAAACAGTTGCCTGACAATTGACAGACACACTCTGGTATTGGAATCAGTATCGGTATTGGCAGATATCCAATTTCAGGTATTGGAATCAGATGGGAACTGAAAAAGTGGTCCATCTCTATCTATAGCTCTGAGCGGGTGTGGGCAGAGCCAGCATCTAGGTTTTCAGGGATTTTGAATGCTTTCAGATTGATCTTTATCATGATATGTCATCATTATAACAAGGAAAGCTAACAAGTGCTAATTAGGCTCATTCATCAAAAATAAAGAAAAACATCTCAATCAAATGACCTTCAAGCTCAGCATTGACTCAGTGATGGATTAGCTGATCTCCAAGCTTCATTTTTCTTCTTGTCATCTTTCAAAATAAAAGCATCTGGATCAACTTCTCCATTTTGAAACTAAATCACATTAATATGGAAACGGAAGAAATGTGATTGGCTGCTGACGGTCAATGATGGTGAAAACTTCAGCTTGCTGAGCGGCCAATCAACAGCTGAGTTTCCCTGATCGCACTTTGGTGTGCACACTGTCCATGGTGCATGTTTTGTGTGTGTGTGTGTGTGTGTGTGTGTGTGTGTGTGTGTGTGTGTGTGTGTGTGTGTGTGTGTGTGTGTGTGTGTGTGTGTGTGTGTGTGTGTGTGTACACGTGTACGTGTACGTACGTGTACGGGTCATGTTTGGTCATGTTCTATAGATGAGTCTGTCTTGTCTCGGCAGTGAAAGAGAAAAAATCAATCCTGAACTGTGGCCCAACCAAAGGTTTTACCCTGCTTACACACATGCATGCGCGCGTGTGTGCACACACACACACACACACACACACACACACACACACACACACACACACACACACACAAACAGTCGGTACACACAGCTCACATCACACTGGAGCATAATTGGCCATCTCATCTGACAGCAGAGTTGAGCTGGGTAATTGTGACATAACACACTGACAGGACCAGTGTTGTAGTCAAGTCACTATAAGTCAGTCCAAGTCGATTCTCAAGTCCCCAGTGTTCGAGTCTGAGTCACCAAAGAAGAGTCCCAGTTGAGTCCCCATTACCTGGGTCAGAGTCTGGGTCCACTTTGAAAACCCCTGCTATAATATATTCAATAGATATTTTTGATTGATATGTGTCTCTCTCAGGTCTCCATAGGGAAAATGTACCCGACCCAGAAGATCATTGTGGAGAAGAAGACAATCCGCTGACCAACGACTGGACAGGAAGAGAGGAGGATGAATGACAAAGAAAACTGATGGAGGAGAGAGAGAGAGAGGAGGAGAGGATTATTTCAGCAAACAACAGGATGTGACATCACGGTCGAGGGTGTCTCACCGCCACCGGCCACCAACCAATCACCACTCTCCTTCCTCTTTAACCCGGAAGCTGTTTGCTGACCAAACTGACATTGGGTGGAGGAGTGAAATGCATTGTGGGAGATGTAGGACAGATATAGAGCTGTGAAATACCTGAAGCTTGTTTTGGTTTATGGCTTTGTTTTTGTAGGGACCGATTGTTGTTGGTTGTTTTGTTTTTGTTTGTTGTTGTCTTGTGTTTTGTTTTTGTTGTTGTTGTTGTTTTTGAGGGGGGGGGGGGGGGGTTATCAGCTGTTAATTGACCTGATCAACAACTTTCTGTTAATGGCACTTGATGTAAAAACGCACAATAAACAAATAAAACTGATTTAATCTATGAAGAACGACATTACGTTACAACACATTCAACTGTTTCTATGTAATAATTGATCAAACGTGTCAGAAATGAACACATGTGAGCTGTCAGTGCTGTTACTGTATAAACAGTGGGAAACAGAATGAATGAATTGATTAATGAAACTGCAAACCATCGAACTTCAGAAAGTGGTGAGATGAAAAGAGCAACTTTCTCTCTGAAAGTAACTAGAAATAACCACCTCACGCTCTTTGCAAACAAGTCAGGTTGCAGTTCACATCCATGTCTGTAAGCAGCAACCTCAGGCTTGGACAGATGAAGCCGATGTGGAAGTGCCAAAAACAGTGCAGTTCCTCAAATCGCCACTTGAGGCTGGCTCCAAAAGGGAGTCAATCCTCATTCACCCCCATGTTAAAATGCCCAACTTTACAGCAAATAAATAAACATCTTTACACCCTGGTAAAAAAAAAAGAATTGGTCTCTCTGTATAGCTAATTTCACCTTTCATGACAACTGTATGGTGTTTTATATATATATATATATATATATTATATATATATATATATATATCACCCGTTTAGAGTAAAAGAGATGATAGAAAAGACTAGTTTGTAGCGATAGATAGATTGACAGGTCACCTGTCCAGTGATCATGCAGCTCACCGATCACGGACCAATAGCAAGCGGCTCTGGGAAACCTCTGGTCTCACACAAGCACCAAGATGGCAGCGGCCAAAATGCCAATCTCAAGACTGCAAAACGGGAGTCCACAACCCAATGAGTGATGTCACGGTGGATACGTCCATACAGTCTATGGTCCAGAGTGACTCATAAGATTATGTAGTGAAGACTTTGAAGGTCCATACAGTCTATGGTCCAGAGTGACTCATAAGATTATGTAGTGAAGACTTTGAAGGTCCATACAGTCTATGGTCCAGAGTGACTCATAAGATTATGTAGTGAAGACTTTGAAGGTCCATACAGTCTATGGTCCAGAGTGACTCATAAGATTATGTAGTGAAGACTTTGAAGGTCCATACAGTCTATGGTCCAGAGTGACTCATAAGATTATGTAGTGAAGACTTTGAAGGTCCATACAGTCTATGGTCCAGACTCATAAGATTATGTAGTGAAGACTTTGAAGGTCCTCCATACAGTCTATGGTCCAGACTCATAAGATCATCTAGTGAAGACTTTGAAGGTCCATAAAGTGTGCAGCAATCCAAACGGTAGGCCTAAATGTGTCATACAAGTGTGTGTGGTTTGTGTCATACCGACACAAATAAACAGTGCAGCAAAACAATGCATCAGGACCGGGCCCGGCGCCACGAGGGGGCGCCAGGGGGCTTTGCACCCTCAGTTCAATTTTCTGCCCCCTCACTTAATTTTTTTTTTTTTTTTTTTTTTTTTTTTTTTTTTTATAGTTCATATATAAAAGGCCAGTTAGGCAATGTTTGTACCTGACATGTTTCGGCTGCTGTTTCTGCAGTCTTCATCAGATTTGATCAGTTTAAGTTGATGTACAGTAGGCTACCCCCTATAAACAGGGAAGCGCTATTTGCTGTGCTTTGGTTGTCACAAGGTGTCAGAGATGTAGCTATTTATTAAATTTGAACCTCACTGCATGTTGTAGTGATCATGACGTGATTAAAACACACACACACACACACAGAGAGAGAGAGAGAAATCAGCTGCACCCAAGCACACAGCATGCCATGAGCAGAAAGATGGAGACAACGCATCTGATCACTTTATTTCTTTAATTTAATGAACCTGGCACTGACTGGCTATTATTTTGTTTAGTTTTTTGTCGATTTTTGCAGCAATTGTTTATTCTATGACTTTTCATATAGACATATATGTTCAGAGTGCTCCAGACAGGTCCCGCATTTCACGTTATGCAAAGCTCAGCTCTATTAATGCCGTAATCTGCTGCTGTGAAATAAATGTTTTATTTGATTTTGAATAGTAGTCTTTCTTGTGTTGTTATTGCGCTTTTCAGAGATTATTATGGTTAAAGAGTCCAGAAATAGGCATAGCGGGTATATAACCTATGTTTTACAATATAAAAAAATATAAAAAATAATAATAATCAGCCCCCTCCCCAGTTATAACCGCCCCCTAAGTCATTTCATCCTGGCGCCGGCCCTGATCAGGACGGACCTGGAGAAACTGAGAAGCTTTAAATAGTGCAGGAAGGTGAGGTAATTAGTGCTGATCATCTGACAGTGTGTCTTTCAATCTAACAGAAAAGTGTTTCTTCGGCTGTGGGTTGGAATCTCAAATGGGCTAAAAGATGGGATCCTATGGCTTGGATGTAAGGATGAGAGAATATTTGGTAGTAGTATTTGGTCAGGCTGTCAAGATTGAAGTGAGCACATTTCTTGTATTCTGTGCTTCATTTCCGTGGTATAAGCCTTTGTGGCACAAATCTGATGGTTGCATCACTGTTTGAATAGGTTTAATATTAAATAATATTCCTGTTAGTGCCCCTGACCAAGGCACTTGCAAAGTAAAGAACTAGAGTTGGTCCCCAGGTATAGTGATGTGGCTGTCTACTGCCCCTGCTGTGTCTAGTGATGGGTTAGATGCAGAGGATATGTAGTTGTACTTGTACAGTGGCAATAAAGGAATCTTCATAAAGCAATCAGGTGTCTTTCACAACTAGTTAATTACAGCATGTGTATACAGGAATGTTCAAGGCAAAAAACATCTACTGGTTTTATTGAAACTTCAGGTCCATCTCAATTTTTTTAACTACACAGGCAATACTACAGCACAGGTTATTCATATTCTAGCCTATGTAGATTGGGAGATTATCAATTATCACTTTTCTGGTGAACCCAGGTAGAAACTCACCTGAAAGGCCTATCTGATAGTATATTGAAGATATATGATGGTATAAATCTGTGTTCACATCTAGTACATCCTGCTCTTGTTGTGTAATGGCCATTGGGACAGAGAATATAAATAAACCAGTGATCCAAACAGGGCCACTAAGATACACAGACATGAATGTATCCTGTCTTTGATGTGTTTTTCTCAACCAGACCTTTATATCTTTGAGTATGGCAGGGTTTGTTTAATCCATGTGGACCTGGGCACCCACAATCTGATTCACTCAGCTCAACACAGATGTTGCATTTTAACATTGTAATCCAGCGCTCAGACATTTAAAGTGCAGTGTATGATCTGTTGATAGTCCTCTCAGCTGTTATTTTGAGATATTTGCTACTTGTTGCTAATTGTAATTAGGATCTGTTGGTACAGGACCAGTCTAAACTTAGACTAATACTAGATGCAATTGGATGTAGAGGCGTGGATGTTAGCTCGTACAAAGATGTATGAAATATATCACAAATATAACCATTTATAAAGCGCAGCATGAAGGTGGGGTAATCAAATCCTGATTGTGGGCACTAATAAGGTGAGTAACTGGCAATGGTGAGAGGTGATGGTGTGAAGGATTCTGGGAGATTGAGTCCAGGATGTTTAGCTTGGGATTTTGAAGAGCCGCCCCTTCAAATGGTACATTTGAAACAGATACACAAATCACAAGCTGGGCTGGTTAAGTGTCAGTTGATGTATAGTTAAATTAAGTAGTCGCCTCATGGAGGAA
Source organism: Poromitra crassiceps (assembly GCF_964638095.1). NCBI lineage: Eukaryota > Metazoa > Chordata > Actinopteri > Beryciformes > Melamphaidae > Poromitra > Poromitra crassiceps. The sequence continues at coordinate 91,139,994 of NC_139624.1, read as the reverse complement.
GTGAGCAGGTGATGTGGCCTGGGCAGGGATGAACAGGCACAACAGGTGTGGAGGGCGTCCAGGAGGCAGGGCCGAAAGGTGGAGCAACCCTGGACGACGGCCCGGACACGGATGACACGGGTGGGGACTTTTCAGGAGGCTGGCCCGGACGCTGGTGGCTGGACACTGGTGATGAAGAGCGCGATGGTGGCTCGACACTGGTGATGAAGAGCGCGATGGTGGCTGGACCGTGCAGGAGCCAGGCCACTAAGGATGGGAAAAAACAAAAGGGGTGAGAGGTCACAGACCTAAAAGAGGCCTCAATTATCATGCTGGGCTAATGTCATATTCAAAGCAACAATGGAAAGCTACACTAAATGACATAATAAAAGATGTACTGTACTTACACTTTTCTATGTCAGCTGCACTCGAGTGGAGTCATGCATGCCTCTGATAATGGGCAGTGTTGGCGGTAGCAGCAGTCCCCTGGGGATGTCCTCCGTTTTGGTTCCTGTGTGGCAGGTCATCTCCCTCAAGTAGTTGACATACTGTAGCATAAATAGCAGATTAAGGGGGTGAATCATTTCCTCTTGATGTCTGTTTGCATAACAAGTCCTCTATCCACTAGTTTAGTCTGCAATGCATTCAAACTTACCTGGCTAACTCTCACTCTCACACAGTTAGTGTATATCTCTCTCTCTCTCTCACACACACACACACCTGCTTGTTTATTTCGGTCAGGTTGAACAATAGCCTCGGCTGTAAATATTCAGAATTCTTGCTATAGTGGAAAACATGCACATTTTCCTTATGCGACTACGAATTGAAAACACAAATATACTTCATACATGGACCAAGAAGTAATGGAATAACCTTTTATTATCATTTGATTTATTAATTACTACTGTGTGTGTGTGTGTGTGTGTGTCTGTCTGTGTGTGTGTCTGTGTGTGTGTGTGTGTGTGTGTGTGTGTGTGTGTGTGTGTGTGTGTGTGTGTGTGTGTGTGCGTGTGTGTGTGTGTGTGTGTGTGTGTTTTCCCTTGTGGTTACTGTGAAACACACACAGAGCGTGATTGAATGTACACAGCGTGAGCGAGGTGAGCCTGGTCCGGTCAGCAGGGTGAAGGTGAGGGGACTGACTGACCCACAGCCTGTTGCTATAAATGGAGCGCTGTGTTGGTTTAGGATGAGCGCCCAGCCTCAATACACACACAGACAGACCTGTGTAAAGATCACAGTGATCACCAGTGATTGCTGGTTCATCAGCTAAACAAACAGAGGATGCATGTACACACCATGCTTCAGAGCTTTTGCAATGTCATGCACGTGCTCAGTAGGATTCCTCCAAGTCAAGTCCATGTTAATAAAGCCAAGTCTCAAGTCTAAATGTAGAACAGCAAGGCAAGTCAAAACAAATCAAGAGTGCAGTATCAACTTAATTTCTTAAAGAAAACTAAATATCAGGACTTTTCAATGCAATATGGTTTTAATAGGATACAAACTTGGTAAGAGCATCATGAGTTTGATTTCTATGTTTCAACTTCAATCAATTCAATCATTCCATACAAATTCAGCTGGAACAAATCTCATCACTGTCATTTTCAGAAAGATCTCAAGTCAAGGACAAGACTTTAAAAACCTTTTCAAATCATCAAATTACAAGTCAGTCAAGTTCCAAGTCACCAGAACCCGAGTCAAGTGTCAAGGACTTGGACTCTGCTACTCAGTCATGTTAAAGGGGAAGTTTGCCGGTTTGCCTGTACAGCAGTTGCTCCATTTAACCACTGGAGGGCGAGCTGAGCCACGTTTAATGAGTTCAATACTGTGGAGTAAGTATGGCACTGGTGCACAGGAGCTCATGTTGACAATTAAACAAATACTGTTGGACCTGAGGGACATGAGACTCACAGCACAGACATTGAGTACAAGTAATAATAACAAGAAAAACACCAAAGTTGCAGTTATGTGTTTTTACTACACAGTAGGGGTGGGGAAAAAAATCGATACACCACAGTATCGTGATATTTTGCCTGACGATATTGTATCGATATTTGGACGCCAAGTATCGATATTGAGGGGAAAAAAAAAAAAATTGCAGGCCATGCCAGGCCACCGGGCTACTATAAACTTTAGTTCCAAGGCCAGCAGTAAACAAACGGTAGCATATTTTACTTTTGTTTTAACAGTAACAGTTTTGTCATAACAGTAATTTACAAATTCCCCAGTTACTGAATGGGCTGCACAAGATGTTTTGTGTAAGTGAAGTGAAGTTGCAAAAACTACATAAGTACAGTAGTCCACACACACATCCAGTTAAGGTGGACTGTAAGTAGACTGTAACAAACAGTTCAGTTTGTCAGGTGCATGGAACTATGACATGACTTTATGAAAGTTGTTGGTCTGTCTACTTGACAATGTTGCTGCAATAAAATGGTTGAAGTCAGATGTACAGACTGAAAAATTGTTCTTATATAAACCAGATGTTGACAAAGTTTTCCTTTGGGGACATCATTTGCAGTTGAAAAAGTAAGAAATCGCAATATATCGAAATATCGCAATATTCAATATATCGCAATATCGATATATCGCAATATCGAAAATATCGCAGTATCGCAATAATATCGTATCGTGACTCAAGTATCGTTTCAGTATCGTATCGTGGGCATCTGCTGATTCCCACCCCTACTACACAGCAGTGGATAGAGACGACACTTTGAACCAACTCTCTCTCTCTCTCTCTCTCTCTCTCACACACACACACTCTCTCTCTCTCTCTCGCTCTCACATACACACTCTCTCTCTCACATACACACTCTCACCCTCTCTCTGTTGACAGATCATAAAGTTGCTCAGTTTGCCAACAGAAACACTTTCAGAGGCTATATGAACTTCTGGACTTGGGTCTCGGTGCAGAGTGGATAGATAGATGGAGACAGCCAGAGTGGTGTAAAGTAGTCACAACGGCCCCAGTGCAAGCAGCGCACGCACACACACACACACACACACACACACACACACACACACACACACACACACACACCATTAGATGAGTTGGATTTTACAGTCGAATGTACTTAGGATGGAAACGGGAAATCCAGGCAATCCAATGGAAAATCACACCGAGGAAGGACTATTACTCAATTAAAAAGCCTTTATTTTAATGCATCATAGATTAAAAAACATCTTTTGAGCTCTGATGAAGACCGATGGGTCCAAACATGTTGGCATGTTTTTTTTTAATCTATGATGCATTAAAATAAAGGCTTTTTAATTGATTAATAATCCTTCCTCAGTGTGATTTTTCCATTCGAGTGCCTGGATTTTCCTCTTCTTTCCAGTTTTTGCTCCCATTTTCCAAAAGCACCCAACACTTCTTTTTGGACTAGAACTACCAGTTGTTTTTCTCTCAAGTTACTTTGGTCATTTGGCTTTCTGTTGTCCGTATTTTATTTATGTCCTGTCCCAACATTGGTAGGACATTGGTAGTGCATCGGCACTGGACACTATCGATTCAACCGGCCTGGTCTTTCCGGTAAAGATTTTCTTTTCTTTTCTGACAATATGACACTTTTAGGAAAAGTCGTGGTCTTTCTAGTGTTAAAGGACGCCTTTGAAAATGGCCACGCCAGTTTTTCCCTCGCCAAAACTTAGCCTAAATTTGGAGTGTTATTTATCCCCCTTCCCGATGAGATATCATGACATGGTTGGTACCATTGAATGCCTTAGGTCTTCTATTTTCATATGATCCCAAAATCTTAACTCTGGCTTTAAAACTGGACTCTCTACAGCTTCTGAAAGAGAATAATTTTGCCAATGCCGGGCTCCAACTTTCTGACTACTCAGTTCATGTCCACTACTGAAGCAGAAAGAGATATCAGTGTCATGGTTGTCAGTAGATCCAGAACATTTCCTCATGGAGGATGTTGTCATGCATGTTTTCCCTGAAATCTTTACCAATTAAAGCCTCCCTTTGATTTTATTTAACCTTTATTTATACAGGGAAGTCTCACTGAGAGCAATGCTCTCTTTTTCAGGATTACCCTGTTCGCATTCACACACACATCCACATCTGGAAGCTGACCAGTACAACCACATTCTGATCTGCTGGCCACTGAGCAGCTCCACTGGAGCGGTTGGGGTTAAGGACCTTGCTCAAGGGCACCCCAGTGGTGGTAATGAGGGAGGGGCAAGCGCTGCTTTTCAATTTCCCCACCCAGATTTATCCTGCCAGTCCCGGGGTTTGAACCAACGACCTTGCGGTCACAAGCTTGCTTCTCTAACCTTTAGGCCACCACTGCCAAATTTGATTTATTTAGCCTTGTACTGTCTTGTACTGTTTGAGCCCCGTCTTTTCTCTGTCTTCTAGGAGGAAAACATCCATTGAGCCAAGTGGGACTTCAGAAACTTCCAGACATGTCTTTCAGCCAAAATAAGTGTTCCAGAGGGGAATCTACTGTCCTCCAGCTCCAGGCTTCAACAAATAAAAACAGATATGAAGTGGTTTGAATTTCTACCATTCCTTTTGATGGAAATACATCACTGGAAGTATTTAGAAAACCATATACTGTACAGTAGAACATATTCGAGAAAACATAATAAATCTCCATGATGTCAAGAAGACTCTCCATGTTCAACTTAGTTGCTAAAATGATGGATTGATTCACAATGTCAGAGTGGGTTGGAGAGCTTCTTTCCGCATGACGCACAGCCAGGTTCAGGTGGTGAGGAAAGCCAAGGGTGTCTCGCTTGGCATGCAGTGGTAGCGGAGGGTGTAGTTCTGCCCGCCGTTGTTGTCCCAAAACTCCCCCGCCTCGCTTCGCAGGTAAACGGCAAAGTGAACGGAGGAGCTCGGGTCCAGAAATGGCGGCGTGTACATTGTGAAGCTGTAGCTCTCCCCGACCCTGATCGACCATTTAGGGTCAGGGTCCAGGTTAGGGTCAGGGTTACCCTCCGCCACGGGGAGAGCCTGCGTGTCCACATGGGAGAGCCAGTCATTGAAGGTGTACCGCACTCCGACTTCTTTGGCGGGGCATGGACCGGTGAAGACGCGGATCCGTCCGCGCACATCGAACTGCGTGATGGTGAGTTTCTCCAGGCAGACGTGCAGCAGCCGCACCCGGTCCCCCAGTTCTGCCTCCGCCCCCTCTCCGGGGAGCGGGAAGCACGCCACCAGACGGTCCATGGTCAGCCCGGACCGGAAGCGGCCACAAAGCTCGTGGCTCTGCGGCTCTGGCGGGAAGCTCTTCAGCCGGGACAGCACCTTGGTCGGGAATTCAGAGTTGTTATAGTTTATAGTAGGGGTGTCACGATACACTCAGTTCACGATACGATACGTATCACGATACTGGGTTCACGATAACGATACGATACGATACGATTTTAACAATATTTTTTTAAACTTGAATAATGACAATATATGACTGGAAAAGTAGTATTTTATTTGAAATGCACAAATACAAAACATGCTGTTGTGGGAAATTGTTATTACAATAACTAGAAAAAACATGAGATTGGAGATAAGGCTTATCTTGAAATAGAATGAGTTACACCATCACTTAGATTTACTTTGAAATAAAAGGTTTCTCAGCAGTATAAATTCTCATTATGCATCTTCAGTTTTTCTTCAAACTCAAACAACAAGACTTTTCTTAGTCTATTTTTTATGCATCTTCAGTTTTTCCTGTCAAGTAAACAGTTTTGCCAGAAACTCAATTGAATGGTTTCTCTCCTGTATAACTTCTCATGTGTCTCTTCAGAGACTTGTTCAACTGAACTACTTTCCACACATTGAACTTCAACAAACAAAGACGTTTCTTTGTCTATTTAAAAAAAAAAAAAAAAAAAATTGCGATATGAGATTTCATCTCAACGATACATATCGTGACGTTTTACTATCGCGAAATTTCGTGGGACGATATATTGTGACACCCCTAGTTTATAGTTTATAATATAATTACATGTAAAGTTAAAGTTGAATGTCTGTGTGAATGTGTGTGTGTCTTTTGCCAATACCGCAGCTCAGATTGGTCTGAAAATTACAGTGACATCATCAGTGATTTGTGCAAATCGTGACATCATCAGTGATGTCATACTGTAAATGCTACAACATGTTGCGCCCATGGCGCATTGAGCAATAAAATTACTTAAGTAAAAGTATAGCATCATAAAATATAGTACCTAAAAAGTACAAATCCTAAAAAAAACGACTTGTACTTGAGTAGTGTGTCTAGTGTGTGTCGGCAATGTTTTATAGATTTTGAAAGGCCATAACTCGCACACCATTGCTCCGATCGCCTCAATGTCCGCTTTATACCTCCAAACCCAGAATCGCTACACTATTTAAGGGGACCAGGGCCACTTTCTTGTCCCAGTCCAGGCCTGCTAATAATTGAGCATGCGAAGCGCACCTAAGTTCTACTTCCATAACTGTGGCCATGAGAGCCCCCTACATTTCTAGTTTATATCCAATTTAAAATAAGAAGTTGAGCAGTTTGTGAAGGCAGTGAATCACAGGATGTAGACATCCCAGTTTCAATAAACATAAACACCAATGCTCCTCACGAGGATCCTCATCCTCATGCTTGAAATTGAACAAATTGGCAAAAACTAAAACTAAAGTCATTTTCTATATATTTGATTTGATTTTAGTTAGATTTAAAGTACACAATATTGTTTCAGTTACTTTTCATTATTTTCTAAAGTTTAGTTAGTATTTTTTCAGTTAACTTTTTGTTTTGTTTTTCGTTTTAGTTAACTAACCTTGGTGGGGATCTGCGGCTCCTCCAGTGTGCTGAAGTGCTTGACGCTGGCCAGGTTCAGGCCCAAAGAGTCGGCAAACTTCACCCGCTTCCCGTTGCCATTGAGCGCTGCGTGGTCCGGATAGGCGGGCAGAGACCTGGCTCTCCTCCTGTCTCTCATGAACCTCAACTGAGAGGAGTCCAACTCCTCCTCCAAATCCTCCTCTTCCTCTTCTCCATTTTCCATGGGCAGTTCGTCCTCCCTTGTCCCCGGGCTTGGTGACTCTTCCCCGGGGTAAAGCTGGAGAGGTGACTCAGACATCTCCATGGTCCGGAGTTCGCCGGCCTGTCCCAGGCCGGTTTGGTGTTTTTGGTGGTTTGTCCAGAGGGTTATTTACACGCCCCCTGACCAGGCAGATAACGGAGCAGCGCGTCGTGTCACCGTCACTGAGCAGCAGAGCAAACTGCAGATGTGTGGTCTCGGGCCACCACGTAATATAGGCTACATCACCTGTTTACGCACAGATGCAGCCAAATCGATGTTTTAGTAGATTTTGTGGACCGGGCTCGCGGCCTGGTACCAAATGCGTTGCGGCCCGGTACCGGTCCGCGGCCCGGTGGTTGGGGACCACTGATCTAGCCTACTAGTAGATCTCAGGCCATCAATAAGTAGCTCCATAGGGGGATTGTGACTTTTATACTTGGGGGGGAAGGGAGGAGGGGGCGGCACCAGACATGGCTGCAAGGGGGGGGGGGGAGCAATTTTGGTAGTTTTTTATTTTTCTTTGGCCGTTTGAAGACAGATTAGAGGAATTATTATTGCACAATAATTACATCAATTAGTCTCTGAATAATAAAATAATAATAATAGGCTGCTACTACTACTACTACTACTATCACTAATAATAATAATAATAATAATAATATAATTATTATTGTTATAGGACGAATCAGCGTGATGTCACAACCACCCAGAAATGCGGAACCCTGCGGCAGTTAACTAGTATGAGTTGTGCCAAACAAACGTTAATATCTCAAAAACTATAGGCCTACATCACATCGCTTATATTTTGACATTCTGAGTGAGAGCAGAATTAGCTCAAGAGTTTGATGTATAATATATGCATGTCGTGTTAAAGTTGTGTGAACTGTCGCAGTTTTTTAAATGTAAACAGGGTCAGCCGGCTAGAGTCAGACACTCAAGCTCATGCTCCATAGGGTCCCATTGCCACCCAGTGACACGGTTTGTTTACCAAAATGCTGCTCGGCTGATCCCCCATAGTTTTATTATTATTGTTAGTATTATTCATCAGAGTCATTATTGTAATTATTGTTCAATAAGTATAAGAATGGAAATATAAAATATTAGAATATGAGTAGAATTACAGAACATTAATACTCATTGTATGTTTAGTAATGTAATGTATATTATATAGTGCTTCACTGTTCACTGTTGCTTTTGACCGTGCTCAAAGACACTTTACATAGGCTACACAGGATAAAACAACTTTAAAATAAGATAAAGTAGATGGGAGAAAAAAGAATATAGGTCAAAAGCAGCAGTGAAAAGGTGGGTTTTGAAGGCATTCTTTTTTAAAGATGACATATGGAAGACAATGAGTTTTGGCCTGTCAGATGTGACTGGGGAGGGCATTCCAGAGGGAGGGGGCAGCTGCAGCAAGGCCCTGTCAGAGGCCCCCTAGTCTCGCTGGTCAGCCTCCCCTCCCTTCCGTGAGAGGAGTCTGGTTGCACGGAAACAGACTACTGGGATAAGCCCTCGCCTGCTCTACAGCTTCTCCCCATTGGAGCGACTGTTTCAGTCGCGGCCGGATGTCCGCTCCCCGCTTATTACAAGCTCTGTCATTGGCTCCGACCATGTCAATCTGAGCGGCTTCTGCTACAGGAGATGCTACAGGAGAGCTGTCTGTACGGCTTCTTTTATTTTTATTTTTTGGAAAGTAACAAAATTCACACACTATAGGCTACTGCAAAAAATGACAAATAAGTCAGTTACATGAACAATATGAATTCAGTTTGAATATCATAGTTCTTTGATATTCTCGTAACACTATTTCACTCCATTTCTTATTTTGTAATGTTATTCTTCAAAACGTGGGTTGTAGTCAGGTAAAGGGGGTACTTGGATTCAGAAATCAGGGAAACGGTACTGAAGCCCAAAAAAAGTTTGAGAACCACCGTTTTAAGTGATGTCTAAGTTCAGGTAGAGAACGACCTCAGACATCAAAGTAACAAAACGTCACTGTTATGTAACAAGTGCGTCACAGGAGGACCGTAAAACAAACATGTCATCACCACCGACATCACCCTGACATCACACTGCTCCCTATAGGCTACTATGCTTAGTCAGGGGTTTTTATTTGTCTATGAGCAAACTCCACCATAATATAGATAGATGATCCACATCTGCTGCCTTATATGGAGGATTTTAACTTGCTCCAAATTCCTTCAACTGCAATATGTTCTCTATCTAAAATAATTTCACTGTTTGTTTTAGATTCAGTGTCTCTCCATAGTTTGGGAATCTCATCCACATATAAAACAATGTAAATACAATGAAAATTAGTCAAAATAGGTCAAGTAGGCTATAGGCTATTGCATAATTCATTAAAAAAACACTTCACTTCTAGAATTGACATTTTATTCGCTTACAGTAACTGCTCAGTGGATTATATGTATGCCGAATTGAAGAGTGGTGCCTGGTAATCCATTTTATGGTCTAGCTTTGTGGATAATCAATACATTTCAAATTAATAGATGTTTTTCATAGAGCTTGTTATGCCCGGCCTAGGGGATACCCAGCATAACACAAACAAAGTGACTCCCCCTTTCCCCTCTCCCAAGGATGACCATGCCACGAAAGGTTTTGCAGTCCACAGAGTGATTTATTGAAGTACAGCAGCAGAGAGCATCAGAATGAGCCCACTCAACATAATAAACACAATCTATATTAAACTCTAAGCTTACCTGTAAACAAACCCCCCGCCAATTACCTGCTTAACTAATAACAAAAACACAGGAGAAAAGGTAACTAAGGAGAAATCAGAGCTTCTCACCCCTACATGCTGCTATACGGACTGCACACAATTATAATAAAAGTTAGTAATGATACAATTGTCCATGTGAACAGCTAGGCTAACAAACAGGGAATAAGCCAGGTCCTGTCATGACACAGCCTGGTTGGGAGGAGGAAAAGAAGAGTGAAGAGGTCTCTGCCCAGGCTCCTTTTAAGGCCAGTCCCATCAGCCTCCCAACCAATCACCAGCCACACCTGTAGCAAAAGAACATGGGAATGGAGTGACAACTCCACCAGGGGTAGGGAGGAAAAACACATGTCAAAACTCAACATAAATGAATAGTTTCTTCCCCAGTGTGGACTGCCACAGAAATGACCCCCACTGGGTCATAACAGAGCTCATAGTATATGCCTGCAAAACAATGACACATATAGGCTACCTCCAGTAGATGAATATATTAACTATTGTGGATAAGGTTTGGTAATCATGGAAGTAAGTTAACTTTAACTTGATGCATCAACAGAATAGAGGCTGCTGACACTATAAATGATTTTATACCGATATACCAATGATACGATATGATACCAACGGCGGAAACCGGTGAAGACGAAGGAGCTGTTTTGGCAGACTGAAGATCAAGACATGGCTGCTCACCCGCTGATAAAAACTACGGAAAACAACATTGGCCAAAAAGGAATCAATCTCAGCAGTAATAGTTAAAGTTAGTTATTGTCACTCCGTAGTACAAGTATGCATGTGTGGGGGTGCCATGCGGGTGGGGCACTGTGGGTCGGGTGGAGGGGAGGGTGAGGAGGGTGTACGGAGGGTAGGGGTAGGGAGGGCACTGAGGGTTGGTGTGGGGGGTTGGGGGGTGGGGTGGAGGAGGGGGGGGGGGGGTGGCTACTGAGGTTTGGGTGGGGGGGTTGGAGGGTGGGGGTAGGGAGGTTGGGGAGGGCACTGGGGGTTGGGTGGAGGGGTTGGAGGGTGGGGGGGAGGAGGAGGGGTGTGGTGGGTTGAGGGTGGAGTGTTACAAATGGTCTGCATTCTCCGCAATCCAAATGTTGTGTACCGTAGTTTAGAAGATTTCAAATGGACCCCGTACGTACAACATGAAAAGCTGTAGATTTTTCTTTTTTCTACTTCGATATCGACGTATGTTCGATGTATTAAATATGTCAAAGAGAAAGTTAATTACTAGCTAACTTTGGATTCACTTAGAAAAATCTGAATCAGAACAACGAAAAAGTAGCGGAGAGGACACCATACACTAGGTAGGGAGGACACCCCCAATTGCCAGCGGGTATTTGGCACACTGGTTGTATGTATGGCATGCACACTTCCCAGCCACAACCTGAGGAAAAGAGCCAGATCACAGTAGCACTACACTTTGCTAGTATATGGACACGCTGTGGGATCACAATGAAGTTGAAATGGACTAAACTTGAACTGGTCGCGAGCCGGAGAGCCATGGAAGCAGCCATCGCTGCTTTGCCAGCGGCATCCCTGATTGGCCGGTTACGATGTCAACTATGAGGCAGGTCCCTGATTGGTCCGTGCACTTTGTCATTTCTGAAAACACCCGCCCTCGGGCTGGAGGCCAGATGGTCCCGCCAAACGAAACATAATGTGAGTTCACATGACTGGATGGTTTACCAGGCTAGTATTAACCGGTTAGGAGTGCCAAATGGGTGGAGTATGCCAGCATAGTTCAATGCAATGAGTGATGAAAAGTTTTGGCAACCACAGGAAAGTTTGTGGCAGAAGGTCAGAATCAGAATCAGCTTTATTGACCAAGTATGTACACATAGACCAGAACTGCGCTGCGTCATCAAGCATCCAGCGCGAAGGCCATCGCCCCTTTGCAGGGAAACCCACCATCTGACTTCCTCCCACACAGCAGGTAGCAGCCAGGCTGTATCTGGCATAATTACATCCAGACCACAAAGGTGTTTTGTTTTCCAAAATCAACCTGGTACAATTCTTCAAGGCTCCACTTCAAAAGAGAGGATTGCACCAAAGAGTCAGTAATCTCTCTCTCTTTTTCTCTCTCTCTCTCTCTCTGCATGATGATATCTAATATTGACTGAAGTCATTACAGCAGATGATTGCTCAAATAGTAAGAGCTAAACATTAATGTTCCAGGAGTTTTGAAAGCTGTAGGGGAGAGTGGGGTGAGTTGTGCCAGTGGGGAAGTTGTGCCACCCCTTGTATCTAGAAAACCATAGAAGAAATTGGTCATGTGACCACACATTTTTGAAGAGGCATCCATTTTACTCACTCTGCAAAGAAGGGAGGCAGATGGCACAAGAGCTAAGCACATTTAAGTTCAAAAAACTGTTTTTTGCCTTTCAAAGTAAATTTTTTATGATCAAGGTTTATTGATTGTTGTGTCTGAACAATTATAGACAAGCTTGAAAACATTTCACGCATGTGTTAGTGTTTTAGTAAGCTACAATATGAGGCTATAGTCTTAGCATGATGTTAGCTCCAAACCAGCTATATGATACAAGTTTGTTAAAATGGTGGGGATGGGGTGATTTGTGCCAAAAGGCCTGGGTTAAGTTGTGCCAGTGCAGTTGCAGTTGATTTAGTGAAATTTTATTTCATTTTGTTCTTAAATGTTTAAATAGACCTTGTTGAAGAATATTGCAGTATTGGCAAGTGTAGCCTGGCTCTGTGATATTTGATTTTGTTCATTTTGAACATCATTTTTATTTCTGAAAATGTTAAATATGTAGGTCAACTGCTGCTACCGTTTAGCCTTGTTTAACCCTGTTATAGTACACTGGACTTTAGTGTTATCTTTATTTTGTCTTGCTTTGATATAGCATTACAGTATATGAGATGAAAATGTTCTGTTTTACTTCAGTAATCAATGGCACAATTTACCCCAACGTATTCTCTCCAAAGGCACAACTTACCCCGCACCGGGGGCAAGTTGTGCCAAGAGACCACTTTTTTAAGAATAGCCATATTTTTTTAACAGTTTATTTAAGATCCAAAGGGAGTGTTCCCAGTGGTGCACAACATCCTGAAATATATTTACATATTGTAGTTGGAGGCATTACTTTAAAGACACCTCAAGTAAAAAGTGGCACAACTCACCCCACTCTCCCCTACATTTCATGTGTGTAGGCTACATTGTAATAGGCTATATAATTACTTGTGACCCACTGACATATTCATCCCACAAATGCATGATCCATACAAATGGAGCCTCATTGTGAAGGGAAATTAACAGACTTTCCATTGAGATAAGCTACAATGCTGAGGATACAGTAACTAACAACAACAGCCAAATGATAGACCAAACACACATTTCCAAACATGGGGGTGGGGTTATTTATCCCTGACAGGTACAAATAGGCGATGCATGTTTTGTGTTGTCTCATGAAAACAAACGTCATTTTCTAAAAAGAATGGGTAGGCTATACCTTTTGATATCCTATGATAGCATTCAGCAGATGAAGAAAGTAGAGTGGCAGAGCAGAGAGCACTGTACGCGCACACGCACGCACGTGCTCTCTCTCTCTCACACACACACCTACACGCACACGCACACACACACACACACACACACACACCAAATACTGTACTGCCTTCGCTGTGCTTTTGGTTGGACATCATCTTTTTATTATAAAAGAGAGCAAGTGGGCAATGTTCTCTGTTTCAATTTTTGTCCCGGAAGTGATGTCATCAGTGATGTCATAGGCATTGTGACATCATCAGCGATGTCATAAGAGGCATTGTGACATCATTAGTGATATCATAAGAGGCATTGTGACATCATCAGTGATGTCAAGGGGCTTAGGGCAATGTCATCTGCACTGATGTAAACTTAGAGTAAGGGGCGCACACACACACACACACACACACATACACGCACGCATGTAATCTTAAGGGCAATAACATTTTGTGAGCAACACACACACACACACACACAGACACACCCCAGCGTGTGCGCGCCAATAGACAGCTGAGGCGAGGCCACGCAGCAGCCAAGCTGTGGGCGAGGCCGCACAGCGACCGAACTGCATTATGGGTGAGGCCATGCAGCAGGCGAGCTTAGGAATCGAGCGCGTAGCCACCTCCATTTATGTCGATGGTAGCCACGCAGCAGCCACGCAGCAGCCAAGCTGCGGCCGAACTGCATTATGCAAGCTGCAGGGCCAGCTCGGCGAGCTGCAGGGCGGGCGAGGCCGTGCAGCAGGCGAGCTTAGAGCTTAGTAGGAACAAAATTACCCTGCAGCAAAAGTAGATTTATTGTGGTTGTTGTTTCATTTTAGGAATCAAGTGTTGGCTCTTCAACACCGAGACAACAAATAGGCTAGGCACATGTCATCGTGTGACAGACAAAAGTCAAAGAGTGAAAATAGAAACATACAACAATACAAAATATATATTATATATAATTCCAAACAATAACATATACAGTAAATAATAGAGCCCTTTTTTTTAAATCATCATTGCTTGCCACGGCTTTCATGCTCCCTGTCCCCGACATATCTCGATATTTCCGACAGAACTCGAAGGCAACAAAAGATGTTCAAAATACGAGAGCAACTTGGCACCTACTTCCGTCTTAGGCTAAATACCATTTCTCGAGACAGATTTAGAGAAACCGATTGGTTCCCAGATTGAATACCTGGTTATGAACAGACCGCAATGAACTGATTCCGCCAAAGTTGATTCTTTATGTTCCTATTAGATTAATTCCCGACCCGTTTGATGCAGTTATTCCACTGCAATAGTTTTGTAGTGTTGCACATTATAAGCGATAACAACTTCGTTCAACGGTAGTATCCGTTTCAGTCTGTGCAAGATGGCTGAAGGTGAGGGGCTATACTATATACTATATATAGTATATACTATATACTATAGTGTATAGTATATACTATATTTAGTTAATTATTAAATATTTTTTAAATCAAATACTGTTTTTAATGGCGCTGTGTGAGATCTTTTGCGCACTTGTCTCTACACTACAGGGTGGAGAAGGGGAATTACTCTTGTCATTATACTATCTTTGTCGAGATCAACAGCTGGGTGGAACTCCGACAAAAAGTTGCTTCAATGACATTTTCTGTAGGGATGGCAGTTTGACTCCGAGACTATCGAGCTGTCTAATCGAGTGTTAATTTGCTACAAATATATCATGGATTTCAATGTCAAACGATTAGCAGCAGATGCTGGTACTTTTCTAAGCCGTGCGGTACAAGTAAGTTTTAACCTGTTGTTAACGGAAATTGTTGTTGTTGTTAAATTAGAGTAAGCTAGCGTTAGCTGCTATATGGCTTAGCCGACCAGTTGGCGTTAGCTAGCTCGCACAGTATCTGTTGTTGGCTAAGCAACCCGTTCAACTGAGCGTAACTAACGTTACGTTATCTCCACTCTTCCCGTGGCTGTAGTTTCAATACAGGGTGTTTGAAACAGCGGACACAACACAATCCCCTTTGTAGCTAGACCCTCTTCAAAAAGTCAACACATCCCTCAAACAAGCAGGCCTCAGAAACCTTCAGTTTTAGGCAGCTAATCACTACCGGTTAGACAGATCAGATCAAGTACTGTAATCAGATAACTACAATACTATTTTGTATAAAACACACATACGTTAGTTAGACACAAGACACGTTTAAGTAAAATATCGCCAAATTGTCCAGGCAGTGTGTGCCAAATATAATCCCACCATTTCTGGGTCAGTTTACAGAGGAGAAACTTGGCCAGGCTGAGAAGACAGAGTTGGACGCCCATTTGGAGAACCTTCTGGGCAGAGCTGAGTGCACCAAGCAATGGACAGAAAGGATTCTGAAGCAGACAGAAGTCTTACTACAGCCAAA
The DNA here is from genome assembly GCF_964638095.1 of Poromitra crassiceps. Taxonomy (NCBI): domain Eukaryota; kingdom Metazoa; phylum Chordata; class Actinopteri; order Beryciformes; family Melamphaidae; genus Poromitra; species Poromitra crassiceps. The sequence continues at coordinate 91,124,406 of NC_139624.1, read as the reverse complement.
CCCAAGTAAGACCACACACTTGAGTCACTGACCCATGATGCTGAAGCACTGGACCCTCTCCAGATCATACACTCACCATAGCTCGTGGAGAGAAAGTCACACCAAACTCCATTCAGATATCTGTCACTTTAATTCTGCTTCACTTACCAACAACAAACATGCATGCTTCGAACATGACGACCTTGGGGGGTACGGTGGTGCAGTAAGCGCTGTCGCCTCACAGCTCGAAGGTCCTGGGTTTGATTCCCACCTGGGACGCTGTGAGCGCTGAAGGAATGCGTGCCCGTCCGCATGTCCTCGAGTGCCCACCGCCCGGGTAGGGTCGTCAAAAGGGCCTTTCTGTGTGGAGTTTGCATGTTCTCCCCGTGCCTCCCGGGGGTTTCCTTCATATAGGAACCCCTTCACCAAAACATGCAATATCCTGGTTGCTGATGTGGTGCCTCCTCTGGTCGTGAAGGGCGCCTGTTCGGAGGGAGGGGAACTCGTTGGAATAGCGTGATCCTCCCACGTGCTATGTCCTACCGGTGAAGCTTCCCCTGTCATGTGAAAAGAAGCGGCTGGCTAACTGCCCATGCCCATGTCTCGGAGGAAGCATGGAGCCAGTTTCGGCTCTCCCCAGATCGGCAGAGGGTGGAGCAGCAAGCAGAATAAATATAAATGAGCACTAACGGGGGATAAAAATGGGATAAGAAATCGGGGAAAAAAAACAAAAAAACATGACAACCTTTTACTAATTGTCAATGTCCATGTATGCTGCATTGGGGAGTAGCTCCTACTGATCCGTGAAAGCTACATAACTTAATGTTTTATGAGGTGTGCACTTGCAGTGTACATTTGCTGATAATGAATGCCACATTAAAATATCAGTTTGTTTACAGGTGTCTATGAAGTCTGTAAGCTCAGCTGTGCATGCTCCTCAGTTCACACCATGATGCCACATTGCACTGCAGCTGTAGCATCACCACAGCATAGGCACAACAAACACATCAGACTGTAAACATGATGTGGTCTGAGCAGTAATTTAATCATTGCCATCCTTTTTACATATTTAGATACAATGCACCTCAGGCTTTATGCTAACTGTGGTTGTCAATATTTTATTTCTGAACGGTGACAAATATGGTAAATATTTATTTTTATTTTCTTTACATTGCTGTCATAACTAAAGCTTCTATTTCAGATTCCCAGTGTGAGCTGGGCTAGAGCCTTGGCATACTGTCCTGAGGTCACCCTCTGCAGTACAGCCTTGTGACTTTCTAATTGAGTTTTCCTTTTATAATTTGCAGATGTCCGGCTAGAGGAGTTTCTGTACGAGAAGCTGGAGAAAAAAGTCCCCACGCGAATGAACAACCATGAGCTACTGGGCCAATCCATGATCGAGTCTGGCAATGAGTTTGGTCCTGGGACTGCCTATGGTAAGTGACACAGGAACGGAGAGAGAGAAATTGACACTAAAACTTTCAGCTGAATTCTGGACTCTATAACTGCTTTTGCTGGTACCTGTTTCCAGGCTTTTCTGCTGTTAAAGCTACTTTGGCAGCTAAGAAATTAGATGAACTTGGTTGGTTGGCGTAACTCTTGATTCCATAATAAGCCACAGTGGCTGGTTGACAAAAAAAATATCCTGTTTCACACAAACCTTCCGTTATAGAACAGATAGGAAGAAAATGGTCTACTGGTAATAATGTGGAGAAAAGATCCAATAATGATGACTTGCCAAATAGAATAAAGGTTTTTTAACAGGTCTTTGAAGTGCCATGGATCTCTATTTCCCCACACGATTACTATTATTATGAGGCCACCCTTTTGTTATTCACCTTATTCCTGGACTTACGTTTCCCATGATTGTCAGCAGTTGCCGATGATCGACTTCCTGTTAAAAAAAAATTCACTAGCAAGGACGTGCGCGCCGCGTGTGGGAACGTATGGCTTATTTTAGTCGAAATTGCAAAAAAATACTATGTGGTTGCATAGCGGCAGCTTTTGTTTTGAAGGCTAAACGTCCAAACCGGAACTCTTATTATTTGGTCATGAACGGAGCTTTAGCGGTCTCTCTTTCAAGATTCAAGATATTGTCACTCCGTTGTACAATTATGCATGTGTGAAATTATTGTGCTGCGGGGCTCCATTACAAGACATAGGTAGGTACAAAGTCACAACAAGTATTATGATTATTTTCAGTCTCTTTCGCTATGAACGGTCCTGGGCGGAAACAGGCAACCGGCAGCTGGAAACAGGGAGGGAGGGTGTCATGGAAGCGCCCAAGGTTTCACCAGGAAACTCGTGAATAGATTGTGTTGTGTGTGATGCTGCCCTCTGCAGGAAGTGAACTGTTGTGTGTGATGCTGCCCTCTGCAGGAAGTGAAGTGTTGTGTGTGATGCTGCCCTCTGCAGGAAACGCTCTGATAAAATGCGGAGAGACGGAGAAGCAGATTGGCGGGGCAGAGCGGGAATTCATCACAAGCTCAGCCATCAACTTCCTGACACCTTTCAGGAACTTTCTAGAAGGCGACTTCAAAACCATCCTGGTGAGTTGGATCGCTGGTTTGTCAGGCAAAAATCAGTGTCACTAGTCACTGGACTTTGACCATTTATTTGGAACCAATTGACAAATTTACTTTGGCTATAGTCCAATATAGTCTAGTACAGCCACCATCGCCATATATGATGTTGAACACTGTCAAAAATCCTCAATCCAGTCAAGAAAGGAAAATGCATCTAATTTAAAATTGTCAAATGTGTCGACCCTTTGTATGTCATCAAGAGAAAGTGTGTTTGAAAATGAAAAATGGTGCTGACCTCACTTGTGCAGGCAAGCATGCCTTTCAACTTTGTGTTGTGGCCCACAGTTTTGTGTTTACATCAATGACACAGACACCAAGCCTTCCTAGCAGCATCAAATATGAAAGGGTTCAGAAAACACCTTTGGAGTTACAGTGATCACAGATAATTAGGAGTATTCTTTTTGTATTTCACCCTGTACGCATCTTTGCTGTTGCGTTGTCAAATAATTGCATGTGACTGTGAAGTAACTGTCCCCTGTGGGCCACCGACACCGTAAGGGATTTGTGGGAGCCAGTGACCACCAGAGGATTCTTTGTAGTGCATTGTGGGTGAGAATAATGGGCCAGTTTTTGATCTGAGAACTACAGCTGAAGCAGTAGAAAATGTCAACCCCACACAAAGCACTGCATTAGCAAAAACTAGAACAACCATACGGTCAAAACCAAACAAACAAGAAAACTCAACATTGGAGCCGTGGAAGATGCACTGAGCCTCATAATTCCAAGCTCACAAATAGATTTGTTTTAATCAGATGATTGATCAGATTTCTTTTGTGAAGCTTAATTCACTCAACAGAGAAAATTGGGAAGTTATTTGTGGTATTATGCAGCTGTTGCTTTGCTATTGTTCCTTTGAAAGTCAGATGTTCCACTGAAATAGCATAATTCTGCGGAAGCATGTGGAATATGAAGCTTGACCCTAATGTACTGTAATTTGCCAACATAAGACTATTACCGGTACTCAAATGCTTCCAAATAGCGTGAATGCACGCTTCCGGTAAGAATCCCCATTTTGTTATTCGCTCTGCCTCTGCCTGAGTCATAACATGGAATAGGAACCACGGTCCAGAGATGCTCCGACCGTAAGAAAGTAGAGACAAAAATATGCAGCTTGGATGTGAGGAGTGAGACGTGTTTTATGAACTTTTTATTGTGCTGTGTTTTGTGTGCAGAAAGAACGGAAGCTACTGCAGGTCAAGCGCCTGGATCTGGATGCAGCCAAAACCAGGCTAAAGAAAGCCAGGATGGCTGATGCTAGAGCTGTGGTAAGGACACGCACATCTCTCTCTCTCTCTCTCTGTCTCTGTCTCACTCTCTTTAAGTCGGAAGTCACACGAGTCACAAGTGACGCACAGCGAGTTACAAAACACCCTGCCTTCCCCTTTTCTGTCCAGCTGATGTTCTCCTGCTCTGCTGAGCCCTTTTTTCTTCTTCCCACTTCTCTGATGTATCTTCTCTCCTCCTCTCGTGTCATTGTCCTACATATGTTCCTTCACATTCCAGCCTTGGTTTGCTTCGCCTAATGAAGTACCAAGCGATCCCCGCTATACTCCCAGCTTCATGTTTCAAGCAGAGCAATTCATGTCAATGTTGAAAAGCATCAGAGCTTAGGTGGAACTAGAAGACAAAGTAGGGTAGGGGGACCCTTGTAGGTATGTTCACTCGAGCCAATTCCCAGATGAGGAAACTGTTGAAACTGGGATCTCATGGACCCAGAGGTGCTTTTGTCCCTGAACATAACAGAAACAACACCTAAAAATACAAGCAGGGCTCAGAGGCAAATCATTATTAGTAGGGTGACTTATGATTTGTAGCATTTGTAGCTTCAGAATGTTCTGGTCTGTGACGTTCCTTGCAGTCACACTTGGGACAGGATGTGGCAGCCCAGCTGAGCTTTTTATTCATCTGAATAGATTGCAAAGGATAGATATCTTTGTGGCTATTCTAAATGCATACATACCAGAGACTTCCCCAAACTTTTGAGTAGCCAGTCAGATTGAAAAAGTAGCCGGATCATGTTCGCGGCGTTTGTTCCAGTGGTCCTTTTTCCCCAATTAATAAACAAACCTCAAATATGTATCCATGAGTGTGACAATTGAAATAATACAAATAAACATTCTTATAAAGGCCCAATGATGCTCAATTTAATTATAAATAAAACAATATCCATATTGCAAAACACAAACAGGCAATGTATATTTTTAAGAACAAAGAAAATACTAATAACTATGTTTCCCACAGGATTTGGAGAGATGTGGTGGGTGGACCTTGTTTGGACCCTCTTGTGGGGTTCGGGGGGCCATGCCCCCTGTAAGAAAAATGTGTAGATTTTAAACTTAAATGCATGAATCTGGTTCACTTTGAGAACCAATTTAAGAGGCTAGATCAGGGGTGGGCAATTATTTTTCATGGGGGGCCACATGAGAAGCCCAGATTGTTGCTGGGGGGCGAACAAATATTGTTATGTCGTAACCCAGGAACTTTGATGATAGAGAGGACCAAAAAAAGAATTCCTCGCTATGAGGGCCAGATTTTGCTGAGGGTTGGGGGCCAAACGGCGCCGATGCGGAAACATTTGGAGCGTTTGAAGTCGGGTTTAGAGGAATAACTCATTTTAAATTAACAGTTGTGATGTCATTATTCAGTCTTAAACACCAATATTTGATCCTTTTCTCACTCACTCCTATGTCACCACTTGCTCTCCCTGCAGGGCTTGAAATTAACTTTTTTTACCACCTGCCAATATGGCTGCTAGAAGTTACCAGCCAATTAGAATTTCCACTATCCAAAATGTTTTTCTTGAAATAAACCAGAATATGAGTGGGTTAATTTAAGCATAAGTATCAGTAAGTGGCCCGGGATTCTCAAAGCCTTTTTTTTTTTTTTTTTTTTTTATCTATAAAGTAACTGGTAGGCCAGAGGCCAGTAGGTGGAGAAATCACCGGCCACCGGGGCTTGGGGAACTCCCTGACATACTGGAGAAGATTGTAAAGGGACTTGAAGTCAGCCGTCTTGGGGTCCACATTCAGGTCATGCATGGAGTCTTCTCAGACTCTCTTAGAATGTCTTAATTCATATGATATAGATTCAAGGCCATGAACCGTGAATAGTTAAAGCATTTGAGTTTCAGTTTCTGAAGTCTTGAAAGTGTTGTGGTATCTTGTTTTTATGGTGGAAAATCAGCCATACCAACTTAGAGCATATTCCCATGGGTCCAGTTTTCATGTACATTATTTCAGTTGCAAAATTCCAACTGGCATTTAAAATGTCTTAAAAGTCTGAATTTGATCAAAAAGGCAGATACCTCATCAGAACCCCTAGTTGATACACTGCTCATTACCTAATGGTGTCCTGGTCCTGAGATGATATCATCATCAGTGATGATGGCCAACTCAGGTACAACACAGTTAGCTAGTTTAAGAGAGACTTGGCTAGTTCTTCTTCTGCATCAGAAATTGAATATGAGTGATGGGCCTTCGCTGCTGTTATTCTTCTACCACTTCCACATTGTTATATCAGAACCAGGGGTGGAAGTTTAGAATTTGGGCACTAACCCAACAAAGCTATTTGGCTACAATCTTAAGAACGTCTACATTGAAATTCTGGCTTTCCAGGACAGGGCTAGTGCAGACAGGAACATACTAACTAGAGCCCGACCGATATATCAGTCCACCGATATTATCGGCCGATAACCGATATTTGGTATCGGCCGATATGTTGGCCGATATTGTCGATATGTTTTTATTTTGTATTTTTTAAGTTATAGACAGCATGTTGTGTATACCGTAAAATACCAATTAGAAGCCGACTTCCAAATTGCCGCGGGTCCCATATATAAGCGGGGTCTGGATACATATTTTGTACATAAAAGCAGGTCCCAATTTGACGCCCGGTTAGTTTTTTCAATGTTTTCTTTTTACCTTTGCGACATCCTGTTGAATGCATCTCCCAAACACAACGAAGAAGAAAAATCGGATGAAGAAGACGAACAACGAGGAAACGAGGAACAACGAGGAAAAAAAACACATGCCCGAAACTTGCTGATCAAAATTCGTTTTCCGTCAACATCTGATGATTCTGAAAATTGTGTAGGCATTTCCTGAAGATTTTTATACACTAAAAGCGACATCTCTGGTGTAATAATTATTTTGAGAAATGTGCCTATGGTATGTTTCCCTGCCAGCGGGCATAGAAGTCGGCTTCTAATTGGTATTTCACCGCACACTGCAGCGGAGGAGGCAGCGCATGCAGCCAGCGGAGGAGGCAGCGCATGCAACAAATAATCTGCTCACATGATGATCATGTTCTCTCACCTTCAGCGGAGAAAGTTTAGTGGTAAATACCGGTAGGTCACAGTTCAGCTCAAATTTTATTTGATTTCATGTACAGGCCAGAACTGGCATGCAATGTGCTCTGCTGCGCTGAGAGGGAGGCGCGGCTCTCCCCATAGACAAGCAATCGTGTGGGGGGCTGTAGCCAACTCATTAAAATAAATGGTTTAAATAAACAATTTCATACTATTTACAATCTTTGCTGAGCAATATTTTTGTACAAAAATAATTAAAGCAGGTCCCAAACTGCCGCAGGTCCCATATTGACGCAGGGTCTGGCTACATATTTTGTCAATTAACGCCCGGGCTAATAATTGGTATTTTACGGTATGTGATCTTTTTTCTTAACTCAAGTTATATTTTATATTTGCGTTTCTGTATTTCTAGTTATTTATAATTATTACATTCCCAGTGAAGTTTACTGTTTCATTGCATTGATGTCATTTTGGACAATAAAGTTTATTGATAAGCTGTAAAATATCCTGCCGACATTACATATCTCAAGTCATGTCAAGTCATATCTTTGTCCAGTGTTTGATATTTGAGGGATATAATAAGAATATCGGCTGATATATCGATATCGGAATTTTTTTACTCCGGTATCGGCATCGGCCTCAGAAATCCAGTATTGGTCGGGCTCTAATACTTACTATGGTCCGGGACGCTCAAATTTCCTTCCTCCGCTTCACAAACTATAGTACAATTCTCCTTGGCTTATTCAGGGCCGGTGAATAGGCCAAGTTGTTCCTGTACAGTTTTATCAACACTACAGTATACAATGTAACGTTTTATTATTGTCAAACGACAATGGGCCAGCTGGTGGTTATTGAAAATCCTATAAATGGTTTTAACTTGACAACAAAAACATTCTAAATTGAACCCCCGCTCACTTCCTGTTGCAGTGTTTGCTATGGACATAAAAGAAAAAAAAACATTAAAGTGCAGGACTGACCATTCCGTGAAAACCGTCTATACAGCTGAGCAGCGAAAACAAAAGTAACGATGTCGAGTGAATATTTCTGCAGTTTGCCAAGTGCTGAGAAAAAGGAAGTGCTGTGGGGTTGCGCTCTGGTGAAAACCGTCTATAGTCTGTTTAATCTCCACAAACCCAAATCCCTACCTGCTCACCATGCTAAATCACTTTCATACTAGTAAGTAAAAAAACAAAAACCATTGGCAGTAAAGTACCTTGCAGCCATTTTCAGCGTAGTAAAACATAATTATAAACATCAGGTTGACCAGAATGCAATACAGCTACAAGAAATGTTGTGTAACAGAGCACAGTGTAAGGGTGTGCTGTGTGAAAGTAGCCTATGACAGAGCACAGTGCAAGGCTGTGCTGTGTGAAAGTAGCCTATGACAGAGCACAGTGTAAGGGTGTGCTGTGAATGTGTCCCTGAAAGTAGCCTATGACAGAGCACATTGTAAGGGTTTGCTGTGTGAAAGTAGGCTATGACACAGTGCAGGGGTCTGCTGTGTGAAAGTAGCCTATGACAGAGTGACACAGTGTAAGGGGGTGCTGTGTGAAAGTAGCCTATGACAGAGTCACATAGTGTAAGGGTGTGCTGTGTGAAAGTAGCCTATGACAGAGTGACACAGTGTAAGGGTGTGCTGTGTGAAAGTAGCCTATGACAGAGCACAGTGTAAGGGGGGTGCTGTGTGAAAGTAGCCTATGACAGAGTGCCACAGTGTAAGGGGGTGCTGTGTGAAAGTAGCCTATGACAGAGCACAGTGTAAGGGGATGCTCTGTGAAAGTAGGCTATGACAGTGACACAGTGTAAGGGTGTGCTGTGTGAAAGTAGCCTGTGACAGAGTGACACAGTGTAAGGGGGTGCAGTGTGAAAGTAGCCTATGACAGAGTGACACAGTGTAAGGGTGTGCAGTGTGAAAGTAGCCTATGACAGAGTGACACAGTGTAAGGAGGTGCTGTGTGAAAGTAGTCTATGACAGAGCACAGTGTAAGGGTGTGCAGTGTGAAAGTAGCCTATGACAGAGTGACACAGTGTAAGGGTGTGCAGTGTGAAAGTAGCCTATGACAGAGTGACACAGTGTAAGGGTGTGCTGTGTGAAAGTAGCCTATGACAGAATGACACAGTGTAAGGGTGTGCTGTGTGAAAGTAGCCTATGACAGAGTGACACAGTGTAAGGGTGTGCTGTGTGAAAGTAGCCTATGACAGAGTGCCACAGTGTAAGGGGGTGCTGTGTGAAAGTAGCCTATGACAGAGTGACACAGTGTAAGGGTGTGCTGTGTGAAAGTATTCTATGACAGAGCACAGTGTAAGGGTGTGCTGTGTGAAAGTAGCCTATGACAGAGTGACACAGTGTAAGGGGGTGCTGTGTGAAAGTAGCCTATGACAGAGCACAGTGTAAGGCTGGTTTCACACCGGCGACCCAAGCCTTGCCTATGCCTTGCCTTTACCCACGCTTTTTAATAGGCGTCCGTTTTAGTCAACGAGGCTGTGTACACCGGACGCCTGAGCGTGAACCCTGCGTGTACCCACGCCTTGCCTGTGCCTTGCCGATTTTATCGAATAGGCGAGAGTTCTATTTTCACGCCGACAAGGCGCGTGCAGGCAGGCTTTTCTGTCAAGCCATGAAAGAAAAACGCGACAATATCCGTGGGAACTGGCAAAGTCAACTGAATTTCAAAATAAAATGGAGTTTCTACAACAGTATTGAGCAGAGAGAGAGAGCGAGAGAGAGATTGACGGGTGGCTATCACGTGGGGCTTTCTCCCTGTCGGCAAACAAATCTTCATGAGAGAGAATAGCGACCGAAGAAGCAAGATGGACAATGTTGTTGTGCCAGCACATATTCTTGCAAGATCACCTCTCTAAAATGTCCGACTATAGTCAGACCTGGTTATACATATCCAGCATCAATAGAACATTAAATATATCAGATTTATTTTACCTAGAGGCTACCCATGACAATTCTGGACAACACGTGAAAAAATACAGTCGGGAGAGAGGAGAGGCGCTTGTGACTCGGCTCCAGGTTCGGCGTGCAAAAGGCGTGCGGTGTGATCGCAAAAGCGTGTAACAGGTTCACGCCCAGCTCGGCGTAGGCGTGGGTTGAGGCAAGGCAAGGCGTGGGTCGTCGGTGTGAAACCAGCTTAAGGGTGTGCTGTGTGAAAGTAGCCTATGACAGAGTGACACAGTGTAAGGGGGTGCTGTGTGAAAGTAGCCTATGACAGAGCACAGTGTAAGGGGATGCTCTGTGAAAGTAGCCTATGACAGTGACACAGTGTAAGGGTGTGCTGTGTGAAAGTAGCCTGTGACAGAGTGACACAGTGTAAGGGGGTGCAGTGTGAAAGTAGCCTATGACAGAGTGACACAGCGTAAGGGTGTGCAGTGTGAAAGTAGCCTATGACAGAGTGACACAGTGTAAGGGGGTGCTGTGTGAAAGTAGTCTATGACAGAGCACAGTGTAAGGGTGTGCTGTGTGAAAGTAGCCTATGACAGAGTGACACAGTGTAAGGGGGTGCAGTGTGAAAGTAGTCTATGACAGAGTGACACAGTGTAAGGGGGTGCTGTGTGAAAGTAGCCTATGACAGAGTGACACAGTGTAAGGGGGTGCAGTGTGAAAGTAGTCTATGACAGAGTGACACAGTGTAAGGGGGTGCTGTGTGAAAGTAGCCTATGACAGAGTGACACAGTGTAAGGGGGTGATGTGTGAAAGTAGCCTATGACAGAGTGACACAGTGTAAGGGGGTGCTGTGTGAAAGTAGCCTATGACAGAGTGACACAGTGTAAGGGGGTGCTGTGTGAAAGTAGCCTATGACAGAGTGACACAGTGTAAGGGGGTGCTGTGTGAAAGTAGCCTATGACAGAGTGACACAGTGTAAGGGGGTGCTGTGTGAAAGTAGCCTATGACAGAGTGACACAGTGTAAGGGGGTGCTGTGTGAAAGTAGCCTATGACAGAGTGACACAGTGTAAGGGGGTGCAGTGTGAAAGTAGTCTATGACAGAGTGACACAGTGTAAGGGGGTGCTGTGTGAAAGTAGCCTATGACAGAGTGACACAGTGTAAGGGGGTGCAGTGTGAAAGTAGTCTATGACAGAGTGACACAGTGTAAGGGGGTGCTGTGTGAAAGTAGCCTATGACAGAGTGACACAGTGTAAGGGGGTGCAGTGTGAAAGTAGCCTATGACAGAGTGACACAGTGTAAGGGGGTGCTGTGTGAAAGTAGCCTATGACAGAGTGACACAGTGTAAGGGGGTGCAGTGTGAAAGTAGCCTGTGACAGAGTGACACAGTGTAAGGGGGTGCAGTGTGAAAGTAGCCTATGACAGAGTGACACAGTGTAAGGGGGTGCAGTGTTGGCTGTGGCTGTGCAGCAGCTGGAGCTCTAACTACTGTGTCACTGTTTTCAAACCGCCAAGCAGCAGATGTGAGCAGAGGAAGTGACCGAGGTGAGTGGAATGTTGGGGCCATCTTTGAACTGAACAAACACACACACACACACACACACACACACACACAACCAGTGGCCTGGCCTGGTAGTAGTGTCAACAGCTGCCGTCTCTCTCTTCCCCTTTACCATTGCATTGCTCTCTCCTCCACGACTTATACTATGGTAGCACATGGAAAGCCTCAAGCCTTTGTAGGAGAGACCTACAAGAACCATATCAATGCTCTCCCTCTCCACACCTTTCTGATGTGAGCTGTAGAGAGTGCAGGAGGGACAGTAAGAAGACCATTGTCCTTGTCAGTGTCAGCTCTCTCCCCTGTATGTACTGTATGTTTATTCGACCTTTGCTCAGTTAGCAGCTCTCAACAAGCCATTGTTCCAGCGGGCAGCGTATCAAATCCTGTGGCTGAATATGAGGAAAAGGAAAGGTTTCCCTTGCTCCGCTTGTGTTAAAAGGAGAATTCCGTTTTTTTACAACCTATTTCCAGCTTTTAAATATGATTTTTAATTCATAACTTCGGTTTGATAAACAAGCGTGGAAACATTAATCTGGCAGACACACATGGAGTCAATGGGGGGCAGGGGGCTTGTTGGAGAGTTTCACAGCCATGGGGTAGAAGCTGTTAAGATGGCCTGAGGTTTTGGTCTTGACAGACCGGAAACCTCTTCCCGGATGGAATTCTTTGAAACAGGTGGTGGCCGGGGTGGGAGGGCTCCTTGATGATCCTTTCAGCTCTCTTCCTGGTTCTGGAGTGCTACAGATCCAGTAGAGACGGCAGGTTGCAGCCGATGGTTTTCTCGGCTGATCGGATGATCCGCTGCAGTCTGGTTCTGTCCTTGGTGGATATGAAATATTCATATCATTTCATCTCTAGTCCTTTATAGAGCTTATTTTCTGACACTCAGCAGCTCATATCCTTATTATATCATACAGACAACAAGGAAATTAACAATGTATTACCTTGGTGCAGTGTGTTCATCCTGGCTCTGCTGTCCATAGCAGCTCCTGATCCCCCCCCCTGCTCCTCAGATTGCAATCCATGACGTTATTCCAGACCGGCTCAAATAAATACATGCAGCCATCGATTTCAAATGAATCTAATTTCCTCGTTGTTTGTATGATATAATAAGGATATGAGCCGCTGAGTGTCAGAAAATAAGCTATATACAGGACATAAATAGAATAATTTCACATGCCCCGAATTCCTCGTTTTCAGCTCGCAGGTCAAAACAGATGAAGGTGTCCGCGCTTGTTTGTCAAACAGAAGTTATCAGGGTGAATTAAAAATCATATTTAAAGCTGGAAATAAGGCCCAGGTTGTAAAAAAAACAAAATTCTCCTTTAAGTCATCGCCTGTCCCTTCCTTTCCTTTATGTCCCACGCAAAGGATCCTTCAAGCTCATGAGAACCAATTCAGGTTAAGGGCTTCCCATAGATGAGCAGTGTAATACAGATCAATTTGACAATATAAACAATTCAATTGCATCATATTCATCATATCAGAGGTACCAATATAGCAGTCTAACCCTAATGTGTTCATTTCATTCACCCCCCCCCCCCCCCCCCCCCCCGTTTTTACAAATTTGCTGTACAGATTTGCTGAAACATTAGGGGTGTAACAGTTCGCAAAATTCATAGTTCGGTTCGATACGACACAATGCTGTCACAGTTCATTACATTTTCGTTAATGCAAAAAAGAATTAAATGCAAGAGAAATTTCCTTGATTTAATTTATTTTTATTTAAATTCTTTATTTTATTTCACAGTCTAGTTTAAATTTTTATTTCAATTTCTGACGATGTTTTTTTTTAACACCTTTTGTCTTTTTCGTCTCAATTTTAGTTTCTCATCATATCCTTGTAGAAGACTTGCACTATTCAGTAGTGAAAGATTCATCCCATTTGCAATCGAATGCATATTGAAACGGTTCGGTATGAATACACGTATTGTTACACCCCCTACAAGACATGGTATTTGTGTGCTATCCTTTTATGCACCCTTGTTTAATTTGATTTGCAGTTGGCTTGAAACTTGTTGTTTATTGTCTGTATCAATTTCTGTAACTTGGAAACATTATAGATGTTGGCTTTACTGTACAAAAACCCAGTTTAGTCAGCCATGTTCCCTCGTGTCATCCTTCTCAGGCAGAGCAGGAGCTCCGGATGACCCAGAGCGAGTTTGACCGGCAGGCAGAGATCACCCGACTGCTCCTGGAGGGCGTCAGCAGCACCCACGTATGTCACCCAGCTCACCTCAACACACTTTCCAAGTTCACCTCATCACCTGTAGCACATTTCCTCACCACTCTCTCTTCCACCTTAAAGGGATAGTTCACATTTTTAAAAGTCCAGCCCTTTTTTGCCACTTACTAATGATGATGTTGATTGGTAGAGTTCTTTCTCAGCACAATCCATGCTGTACCTCATAAAGCTTAATTTATACTTATTAGAAAGTGTCACTCAGCACATGGTCGCAGACGAAAAAGAAAGTGTCGCTCATGGTGTTGCATTTATACTTCAGTGAATGTTCGCCTCGGTTCAACGGTCACGTGACACCCGAACGCTATAAGCAGACAGCCAAGAGAAGAGAGGGAACGCACAGTGAAACCACCTCGGAGGCAAGATGTAACGTACTTGGCTGCAGCCACATATAAACGACACACAACTCACCACCTCTCTCTCTGGGAAATTGGTCACAATGTTCTTTGTGATTTTCACGAAGTCATACATCAAGGACAGGCTGATAAAAATAGCGGGGACACGTTCATTAATTTCAATCGAGTGAAAACCAAAACAAGGAAGTCAAGCGCGACAAGACTTGCGCGACACATCGTGACATAGTCAGCGACACTAGACATTTCACTAGGTAGCAGACACTGCTCGCCGACACTTGAAAGTGTCGACTCAAGTCCTCATTTCTGTCGGCGACCGTTTCAAAAGTGTCGGCAGACAAAGCATAAATTGGGCTTCATAGCTCTGGAAAGTTGGGCAAAAACAAATGCAAGGTCAATGGGGTCACGCTCCTGTTTGTACAAGCTGACTGAGGCTCACTACAATTTCATCCACAGTGCACACAAATTAAAATTCAGTGAGCTTCAGTCAGCTTGTACATAGTCTCACATGGTCAGACCCAATGTCTTACGTCAGCAAGCTTCCAGCGACGGACGGCAGGTCTGAATCACAAGTACATTTCCGGGGTCCCTCTCCGGCAAGAAGACATTGGCGCATGCCTGGCGGAGAAACGGAAGTTACGTCGTACAGCGTGTTTTCGTTCTTTACAGTCCAGCTAGGAAACACGACCAGTGGAACGCTGTGAAGCACCGTGAATGGAGCACTTTTTCTCCTACCAGATTTCTGTTCTATCTGGGTACTAGTTCTAATTGATATAAATGTACTGTTGAGTTGTGTCCCTGAAATATAAGTACCGTAGTTTATCTCTTATTGTCCGAACCGAATGATTTGGAGCAAAGAAGGCAGCCAAAGTTTGCAGTTTTAGTCCAATTCATTGGCGATGCTAACTAACTGGATGACTGTAGCTCACTGTATAATGTACGGAGTGTGCCGGTAAAGGCATTGTGTATCTTGGTTATGTGTGGGCGATATGGCAAATGTCGGTATAAATGTTGGCATATCCATTTAAAAAATCTGAACTATCCCCTTAATGTCAAACTTTGAACAAAACCAATGAACTAATTAGATGAGTCAAATGTACACGCTTGTCAGTGTCTTAGCAGCGTAGAATATAATAATTGGCTTCTATGATACAGACAACACCTCCGATATTTTATCCTCACCTTTTACTGAGATGACAGGACAAAGCGGTTGGAGTAGAATATCATCAACCTTTATTTAAACAGGCAAGTTAATTAAGAACAAATTATTATTTTCAATAACGGCCTGAATAGAATATTGTTACATGTCTTAAGTTAATAGTGCTTTTGTGGAGCTTAAAGGAGCACTTCACCGAAAAACAATGCAGATTTCTTCTTTTTTGGCGCACAATCTCACACATATCAGAAAACTGTCAATGGTTTTGCAGGCATTCGTTTAGTTTGACAGTCATTGCCAGTTTATTTCAGTTGTGGACCAGTGCTGTCAAACCAACTCTCAATAACTGTCAAACTAAATGAATGCCTGCTAAATGGTTGACAGGTTTTGGATATGTGTGTGATCATGTCCAAAACAAATCAGCATTGTTTTTGGTGAAGTTCTCCTTTGAAGTTGACACATGCAGGGAGTTGAATGAAAACGAGTGAAACCTCTCTTCTCTACTAGGGGTGGGAATCGCTGAGTAGCTCACGATACGATATCGTCACGATACTTGGCCCTCGATAACGATATTATCGCGATACAGCGATACTGCGATAATCGATATATTGGAAGACGATACATCACAATACCTGTGTAACTGAAGAGAAAAAAATACCCCTAAAAGGCAAGAAGCAGGTATTATGTATTTATTAGCAGAATTGACATGAACTCTCTGAGTTCACTCACTCACTCATACCATTTCGATACCACGGAGGAAAAGTTACACATTAAGTCTTTTTATTATTATTATTAAAACAAGAAAACCTATATAACCTACCTACCTATATAATTTCTAAAAGTAGATATTAATGATCAAACATTTCCATTCATGTAGCCTACAGTATTTATGTTTTTGTTTCAACTACAAACATAAATAAACGTCAACTTGAAACTATGTTTCAACTACCACACACAGCATAATATTTTAGCCTGTTTATTAAAAATAAATAAAAAATAAAATAAACATATCGATACTTGGTGCCAGTGTATCGATAACGTATCGCAAGTGGAAATATTGCGATACCGTGAGTATCGATATTTTGTCCCACCCCTATTCTCTACACATCATCAGGCACACCACCTACGCTGCTTGAACGACTTTGTGGAGGCCCAGACTACATATTACGCACAGTGTTACCAGTACATGGTGGATCTCCAAAAGCAGCTGGGCAGGTAAGACACCACCAAGACTTCACCAACAATTATTTATATGAAATAATTTCAAGCTGAGTTATCATACAAAGTTGGTGGTTCACTTAGGCTTTAAAAAAATCAGCATGTGGTGCTTTTCGGCCACATAGTACCAGCTCATCTCACTTTGCCTCTACTCACTTTTGGTACCTGTTGGTTTTCCAACGCAAATAGTCCACCCTTAATGTGCCCAGCCCCACAACTGATAGTCATAATGATAGTCACCACTGTGTAAATAGCCACAGCAAGGAGATAGGCTCAGAGACTCTAGTCTCACTCACACTGTGTAAATAGTCACAGCAAGGAGATAGGCTCAGAGACTCTAGTCTCACTCACACTGTGTAAATAGTCACAGCAAGGAGATAGGCTCAGGGACTCTAGTCTCACTCACACTGGGGCTAAATCCCCTGGGAGCTCCCTTTATAGTCACAATTAAACGTACACAGTACTTCCCTTAAAGCCACAGTTGTTGTCCATCACACTGCCTTGGTTGTTCTTAAGTATTATGTCGTTTTCAAGACAGAGGGCTTTTAGTCACGTCTGAGCCTTTCATTTATCTCAAAAACAACTGAAAGTGGCCATCTGTTGAGGCTCAGCAAGGAGGCCCATTTTATTTCAGAAGAGGCTGAAGGCAGCAACTCAAAAACAGGGGAGTTCGGGAAATCCTACATGCAAGAGGGTAAGCTAACCTGGTAGCTCCCGTTAGCCAGTCAACAATCTGCAGTGTTTTCACATCACCTTTTGGTGTCGCCTCAGCTCGCTTGCAACCTGAACGGAGGTAGTCAGAGAGTTCCCCAAACCTTTGAGTAGCCAGTCAGATTGAAAAAGTAGCCGGCTCATGTTTGCGGCGTTTGTTCCAGTGGTCCTTTTCCCAATTAATAAACAAACCTCAAATATGTATCCATGAGTGTGACAATTGAAATAATACAAATAAACATTCTTATAAAGGCCCAATGCTCAATTTAATTATAAATAAGACAATATCCATATTGCAAAACACAAACAGGCAATGTATATTTTTAAGAACAAAGAAAATACTAATAACTATGTTTCCCACAGGATTTGGAGAGATTGTGGTGGGTAGACCTTGCTTGGACCGGACCCTCTTGGGGGGTTCGGGGGGCCATGCCCCCTGTAAGAAAAATGTGTACATTTTAAACTAAAATGCATGAATCTGGTTCACTTTGAGAACCAATTTAAGAGGCTAGATCAGGGGTGGCAATTATTTTTCATGGGGGGCCACATGAGAAACCCAGATTGTTGAACAAATATTGTCATGCCGTAACCCAGGAACTTTGATGATAGAGAGGACCACAAAAAAATGTCCTCGCTACCAGAGGGCCAGATTTTGCTGAGGGTCGGGGGCCGAACGGCGCCGGCACGGAAAAATGTTGGGCATTTGAAGTCCGGTTTAGAGGAATAACTAATTTTAAATGAACAGTTGTGATGTCATTATTCAGTCTTAACACATTGACTGCCAGCCGTTTTTTTTTGCTGTAGGTAGCTTCTGCCAAGCCGTTTTTTGAGGATTCTGGCTCATTTTACAAGAGCCGAGGATTATTTTCTGCTTGGAGTTTGTGAACATACAATATCTCAAAAGTACTAATAGAATGTGTACTTTCTCTGTCTAAAAGAGTTAGTTTGTAGAGTTAGTAGTTATGTAAGCATTAGCAATTGAATACAGCATGGTTTTAGCGTCAGAAAAAATATTCAGAGATAAACGGCTTTTTGTGAAATTCGATCACTTTAACCATTCATTTTTGGCATCAGTAAGACCTAAACAATAGTTTTGAACAGTAATTTCCTCCATAACAGCAGGAAACTCCCCTCTGCTCAACTCCTCCCTCCGTGGGCGTTCTTCTTGGCTGCAGCGCCCTGTCACAAGCACTTTCCTACCTGTGCAAATGCACTTTCTCATACTCTCGACCTCTCAAATAAATTTCTGAATAGAAATTAAATTACTCTAAATTAGAGCGAAAAAGAAACAAAAAAGAATGGGTTGAAAATCCCATTCTAAAAGTCTTTTATGGCTGTTTCCAATTTGCAAAATAGCCTGCTGCACCACAAGCGTGTCACCAGTCTCACTGCCCCGCTGCCGCTGTGCGGCTGTGCCTGGCTGTGCCTGTCTGCGTGGCCGCTCCCCGAGGAAGCCCGGCTGGACTCGCCCGCCTCCCGGAGCCCTGGCCGAGAGCTCCGATGAAGCCCCTGCGACTCTGGTCATATTTACGCTGCGTGCCTCAAAGTGTGCTCCATCCGCAATCCACTATGCAAGTTTGCAATCCCGCACCGCCAGCAATCAGCGCGGAAACGAAAGCGCCTCCGCCCACCCATTTTCATGAGAATGGAAATGGACCACACTGCTTTTTGCTTGCCTTCCTACTTCCTTGTCGCCACTTAGTGGGTCGGTGGAATGGGTTGTACACGTTGTACACGTCCAATACTTATATAAGAGACGTAAAAGGGTTAGATCAACGTCCCACCGTCAAAAAAAAAAAATCGATTCTGAAAACGTGTTTACACGTTGTTGGCAGTCAACAGCTGGATTCTGAAAACGTGTTTACACGTTGTTGGCAGTGAATGTGTTAAACACCAATATTTGATCCTTTTCTCACTCACTCCTATGACACCACTTGCTCTCCCTGCAGGGCTTGAAATTAACTTTTTTGACCACCTGCCAATATGGCTGCTAGAAGTTACTAGCCAATTAGAATTTCCACTAGCCAAAATGTTTTTCTAGAAATAAACTAGAATATGAGTGTGTTAATTTAAGCACAAGTATCAGTAAGTGGCCCGGGATTCTCAAAGCCTGTGTTGAGGGTCACACAAGAACAAAAATGCACTCTTGAAGCTAAATAAATCCAAAACCAACAAGTTAATTATTTACAGTTTTACTTAATTGTAGAACAGTCATTTCTTACACATGAGATTACCTTTAGGCTTTTAGTCATAAAGATTATTGAATGATATTCCATATTCCAGACTGAAATGTTATAACAGAAGTGGAGTATTGGCCAGAATGACATGAACATTTGGACACTTATTCAGCGGGTATCTTGTATGTTGCGTTCAGGTGCACTATAATTTTTGTTTTTTGTTTTTTACAGTGTATAAAGTAACCGGTAGGCCAGAGGCCAGTAGGCGGAGAAATAGCCGGCTGCCGGGGCTTGGGGAACTCCCTGGGTAGTACTAAAAAAAGTATGGCCTCAGCTTGGCACTTGCCGAGGAAAACCAATGGAAAACCAAAAAAAGTAGAATCGAGTTGAGCCAGTACCATGCGGTGGAAAAGAGGCAACGGTTTTCTGCTTGAATTGTAACTAAGTCATTGCAACGCAGCTCTCTCCTCTCCTCTCTCCTCCTCTCCCTGCAGTTTCCCCACCTCCTTCTCCAACAACAACCAGTCGTCGGTGTCGGGCGGGGCCAGCATCTCGGTGCCCACTATCCCGGTGTCGGCCTCCCTGCCCAGCCCGTCAGCGGGCCGCGGGGGCTCGGCAGCGCCCTCCGGTGGTTTCAGCGAGCTGCGCAGCTCCAGTGGCAGCCGCAAGGCCCGGGTCCTCTACGACTATGATGCCGCCGGGAGCAGCGAGCTCTCCCTGCTCGCTGATGAGGTGAGCCCTGCAGCAACTACTACTGTTCTATTGGAGTTATAGAGCTCATCATAGCAGACTGAAACAAGCCTAAAGCTGCCTTCACATGATTGAGAGACTGAAATTGAACAAAGCTTGTGGCAGAACGGCAGAACACCTGAAGTATGCTAGTCATAGAATCTCAGTGCTACTTGCCATGTGCTTCTCTGGTTTGATGATGCATGGAGTATTGCCTGGTTCCAACTTCCATGATATCTGTCATGTTGGTGCCGGTAGTCAAAAACAAAAGAGGTAAATTAACTAGCATAGAAAATGATAGACCTATTGCACTGGCAAGCATACCTTCTAAAGTACTAGAAGGTATCATCATGGATAGGCTCAAAGAATACATAATATCTTCTGACAATCAGTTTGGCTTTAAGAATAAACATGGCACTGATTTATGCATATATGCACTTAAGGAAATTGTCACTAAGTACAGGAGAGGTAACACCACAATATTTATGTGTTTCTTGGATGCATCAAAGGCTTTTGATCGTATCAACCACAGTAAACTGTTTTTAAAGCTTCAGGAGCGAGGTGTCCCCTCATCACCAATCCATGCAAGCTAGTTGGGGAAAGAGTTTGTCCACACCTTTTCCAGTCTCCAATAGGGTGCGCCACTGGGCGGAATTCTGTCCCCGGTGCTCTTCAATTTATACATGGATGGTTTGTCCAAAGAGTTAAGTCAATGTAACACTGGCTGTATGGCGGGGGATAGCCTTTTTATTCACTTGATGTACGCCGATGATCTAGTTATACTGTCTCCATGCAGTGCCGGCCTACAGCAGCTTCTCAGAGTATGCTCTAGGTATGGCATGATGTATGACATCAAATTCAGTTTTAAAAAGCGTGTCGTTATAATCACTAGAACCAACGAGGATAAGAAGCTCACCTTCCCCTCGTTTTGATTGGCTGGTGAGGTGCTTGACGTAGTGGGGAAGGTTAAATACCTGGGTCATATAATAAGGGATGATCTCTGTGATGATGATGTGCAGCGACAGTGCCAACATGCTGGCACGTAAATTCCACATATGTACTGACGATGTAAAAACTGCACTTTTTAGAACCTTCTAAGTTCTGTACTCCTCTGTATACAGCCCACCTGTGGTGTAGCTATAGCAATGCGAGAATGAAAAAACATCAGGTGGCATACAACGGTGCATTCCGTATATTGCTCAAACTCCCCAGGTGGAATAGCGCAAGTGAAATGTTTGTGTCTAGGAATGTACCCACCTTTTATGCTGTTTTGAGAAATGTTATGTTTAAATATATGGGCAGACTGACAGAGTCTAACAATCTGATTTATAATGGCTCTAGCTGATATAACTAAGAGTGATACGAGGTATACATCATGCTTCTGGAAACACTGGCACCAAAGTTTGTATATCTTTTAATTATATTTCTTAATCCTTTTTACGGTTCTCCCCAATGTGGCATTGTTGGGGCAAGAGCATGTGTGTTTTTTATGCACTCCTAAATGTTTCCTGTATTGTCTATTGTACTGTATTGTCTCTTTATGGACCAACTTGTGTCTGAAATTTTAAGGGACCAAAATAGTTGGACAAACTAACATAATCATGCAATCGTCCAAATGGGTTTTGAAGCATTTGACTAAATATGAGCAGATAATATTGTCCGAAATACTTCAGAATTTATTCTGCTGCTGTTGTCAGAGCAGTTGCATCATCAATAAATACAATGGAACCAGTTCCATTGACAGCCATACATGTCCACGCGTGGGCATGTATGGCTGTCAATGGAAATTGAACTGACAGTCATTCATAAATCGACTTCACACAGTGCACATTTTTGCACAGAAAATGTTGCACTTTTTTCCTCAATGTTTCCCCCCCCCAACTTGCACTTGCATCTGTCATGAGAACTGAAAAGAAATATAGATATTTTTGCGGATTCCTCCAGTCCAACTACATTTAATAAACATTATAGGCAATACAGTGTCGGCTGAATTATCCAATGCCGCCGCGTGCTGCGGTTTCTCCTTTTGCAGAACTGAAAGACTGAAGCGCGCTGACTTGACACGCAGGGGTCTCAATCCCACAGTATAGGCAGTGGCACCCATTAGGCGCACACTTTGCATCTAACCGTATTCACTCCACTGCCTAGCTCACCCATGCTCCCTGTCCCCACAGGTGATCACGGTCAGCAGCGTGCCAGGCATGGATTCTGATTGGCTGATGGGCGAACGCGGCAACCAGAAGGGCAAAGTGCCAATCACCTACCTGGAACTCCTGAACTGAGACCCCTCCAGACGTCCCATATCATACAAGGTCCCATCCACCCCCCACACACCCTCCTCCACCCCTCTGTCACCTAGCTGTGATTTCATATTTATACCGTGTTGCTGGGACAGGCCTCACTTTCACTTCCATTCAGCCAATGTCAGTGTGACAAGTCCCAATGTTTTGAGTCCAGAATGAAGTATTTGTATTTGATGTGTATTAAGAAGGAGGAGTGAGAAAGATGTAGCAGAGACTCAACTCTTCTGATCATTAGAGCTGGAACCAATACGGACCCCTTCCCTGCTGTGTATGTTTCTATCAAATCAAAACGCAAATGCTTCCATGCCTTTTGTGTCTGCCGCCATGCCATCTGCAATACGTGCCAGAACTTCTCCCAAAACTCTACTGTATATGTTTTACAGGTTTTGTTTTGTTTTGTTTTGTTTACAATATGTAACTCAGACGGTGACGGAAATGCTTTTGATGTGATTTTTATTTCACTGTTGATAACAGTCCAGTTTTCGCAATCAGCGACATACAAGATGAATTTTGTAACGGTCACAAAAAAAGCACTTGGATACAAGACAGATGCTTTTATTTTATGATTGGTAATGTTGCAGTGCAGTAGCCTGTAATGTTACCATCAACATGTTTTTTAAATAGCATCCAATGTAATGTGTGGCAACTTTTTTTGTTTTTCTTTTCTTTCTTTATTCTTCACATGGAGCCTTACTGGACAGAGGTCAGAATAAGTCTAAAATTGCATGACGCACTAATTGATGAAGCTCACATTCCGGATATTATCTTAAGTGCCTGTGGGAATATTTCCTACACTGCAAATTTAAACGGTAGCGGCTTTCTTCTAACGACACCAAAAGTGACAACAAAAAATTACTGAGAATTGATGACGCCCATTTCCACACTCCCTATAATTTTGGGAAAAGAGTGTCAACCAGATGACAAGTATTATCTGTTATTAAGTTATTGCTGGGGATATTGCTCATAAGTATGCAACGGGCTCATGTGGGACATGTATATTGCCTCTGATTTTTTTTGTTTACTTTGAGGCGCCTTAAAGTTATATATATATATAGATATAGATATATAGATATATATAGATATATATATAGATATATAGATATATCTATATACTATATACTATACGTTTACTAACATCTTGCCATTTTCCCTACATTGTAAAACATGTATTGTTCAGTTCTGGGAGTAAAAAAAAAGTATATTATTACATAGCTGCTTTTTGTAATGTGTGTAACTTACATGATAGCATACAATTGTTAAATAAATATATATTATGCAATATGATACATTAAAATGAGAAAATATCCTTGGCCTGGTTTGAGGTTTTATTCTGTTTTGTGGAAGCAGCCAGTAGGGGGCAGAACAGTCTACATTCTGTATACTGTGTTCATGTTGGTCATCTCTGTTGCGACGACATAATAGAGAAATTCATATTTTGCTTGTCCCAAATGTGGAAATGTTTTGCCCCTGACAAATTTTTTGCTCCTGAAAGAATGTGGGATTGATTAATTCTGAAAAGATATGCCAATGCCAGTATTCTGTATTTTCCAACATAAACAGCTGTAAAAACTAATACACAGAAACCAAGATTCTTCATTGGAGAGACTTGAAAGTAATGTTAATAGTGTTGTTTTTTTCTCCCTCTTTCCCCAAAGCAGTTTTATTTCAAACAGTTCAGAACAGTGTAGGAATTTAGGCAGGGGAAGGGCAAAACTGCCCCCAAGAAATGTCAGATTGCCCCTAAAAACCATGATCCAGGGGCAAAAATTACCTCCAATATTTTATTTCCATTAAATTCATTAAATTCAAAGCTTTCATTCAAGCTGGTTGCCAGAAGACAATGATGAAATCACACAAACAGCACTGTTGTTCACACTATGCTTTAGCAACTTTATGCACTGATTACTATTTTTTAAAGTGCTCCCAAAACTTTGTAAATGCCCCCAGTTTTTAGACAGTGGGGGCAAGAGTTGCCCCCAAAATATTTTGCAAATTACCTACACTAGTTCAGAACTAGAAAATGCCTCCAGGAAAATCAATATGGGGCTTTTCTACTCTCATCCAATCCTTTAACTACAGGGTTTTTTGTACTTTTATTTATTTATTTATTTGTTAATGGACTGCATTTATACAGCGCTTTTATCCAAAGCGCTTTACAATGTGCCTACATTCACCCATTCACACACCGAAGGCGGCCAGCTGCCACGCAGGGTGCTGGCACAGCCATCGGGAGCAATTTGGGGTTCAGTGTCTTGCCCAAGCCAAGGACACACAGACAGAATCACTTTCACTTATAAAACATTCCTCTGATAGCTGAACAACAAAAGAAGAAGTAATAATAATAATAGTATAGCCACATCACAGTGTCCCAGCCGTGCTATGTGCAAAAAAGCGGCTCCATGCCCTCTTGCAATCTTCACCTTTATCATTGACCCTATCTAACATGTTCATATGATACTATTTCTAACATGAATTCCACCCTCTTTTTACATCTGGAGAGGATGTACTTTACTTTCCCATAATCTGAGAATCATTCTGGCAGCTGCGACCACTCCTACATTAATCACTGCAAAGTCATACTTCCATATATTCAGCAATTCTGTGTGGTCCCCTAATAGGCATACATACAGGCACCTCCAAGCCCAACCATTTCCCTATATATTCTAGTACTTTTTCCCAGAAGGGGTAAACCAGTTTACACTCCCAGATTGCATGTAAGAATGTTCCTGGTTCTGTCTGACATTTCCAACATAAATTATTGGTCATCAAGCCCATCCTGTGGAGCTAGAAGGAGTAATAAAACCGATGTGCCTTATACCGTGTTAGATAGTAGTGATTCCCACAGGCTGAAATTCAACTTTCTTAACAGTTAATTACTTTACATTGACGGAATATGTCGAGAAAAAAAGCATCTCTCATGCACGAGTGCACCCCACAGCCCAGGCGCTGACAGCATCAAGTCAGCCAGAATGTAAGTAGGTCGTCCGCTTTAGCTCTCAAAAATAAAACCCTCGTTGTAACGTTAGACATTTTGAGTCATGCTTTACAGCCATTTTATGTCATCTTAACATCACAATGAGTATTTTGATACAATGTTTGCTGCTTCATTTGTTGAAACACCTTTTCTCCTCCAACGTGCATCAGTCAGGCTATTTACTGCTTTAAATGACATTAGTTTGACATTTTTACCCGAAAGCTTCCATTTTGTTTTGACTGCCCTGGCAGTGAGAGGAGAAGGGAGGGGGAAGAGACCCCCTGCTGCTTTCCTGGGTAACAAAAACACGTGTACTAGTGGGACTTTTGATGTAAAAAAGGTATTGGAGCAACAAGCTGTCACCATGAAGAGAGATGTGAACACAGATGAGCAGCGCCAGCATGTGAACAGATATGATTTAAACAATTTGATTTATTCAATCACTTTAAACAATATGGACTGAAACAGCCCCACAGTGGACTGAAACAGCCCAAAAGTGGACCACAGTGGACTGAAACAGCCCCACAGTGGACTTAAACAGCCCAAAAGTGGACCACAGTGAACTGAAACAGCCCCACAGTGGACTGAAACAGCCCCACAGTGGACTGAAACAGCCCCACAGTGGACTGAAACAGCTCCACAGTGGACTGAAACAGCCCCACAGTGGACTGAAACAGCCCCACAGTGGACTGAAACAGCCCCACAGTGGACTGAAACAGCCCCACAGTGGACTGAAACAGCCCCACAGTGGACTGAAACAGCCCCACAGTGGACTGAAACAGCCCCACAGTGGACTGAAACAGCCCCACAGTGGACTGAAACAGCCCCACAGTGGACTGAAACAGCCCCACAGTGGACTAGCACCATGCTGTCAAGCAGGCCAGCTAAGCAGTCCGAAGGCCTCATGAGAGCAGCAAGGGGTGAAGAGGAAGTGGAGTGCTGCAAGCGGCCTGTTGACTTCCTGAGACGCTGCCTGGTATGTTGGCTCACATGAGGCTCCTCTGCAGTTCCTGGACAAAGATATTATCCACCTTTTAGCACAATCTGCCCCCCGCTGTCCTCATGTACACATCAGCGTAGCCCCACACACAGTGTGGCCCTGGAGACACAGCAATCCTCAAAAATAAACAAAATAGCAAAAATCATGACAACATGAATATCAAGTGTGCTGAATAATGACAGTAGTCAGAGGCCATTCTTTGCTGTCATAATAGCTTCAATTTTGGGGGTTTTGGTATGTTTTTTTAATTTGCCATTCACAATTTTATATCTTTCTTTATCTTTATTGTTTATTTGAGCAGGGACAGTACACAATAAATATATTGCACCAGAAATAGCTAAGAGCTCATTTGCATCTGTAGTCCCAATGTGTATGTTCGGGGTTCGACATTAACCATGGCCCGTGGCCACAAAAAGTTAGCAAAGCATTTTAATACAAATCTAGCAATTACACTTGAATCAACACTGAATGAATATCTTTATTTTAAGTACATTAAGTAATGTTCAGCAACTTTCACCAAGGCCTTTAAAGCAGCTACGAGCAACTTTTTCGATTGTTATTAAACAGTATAAATTTAATATCAATGCATCACATCTTACCTCTAATAGTCGACGATACCAACGCAGAGTAGTCTCGCTTGAACCCCGAGTGAATCGGCCAGTGTTAGTGTGTCTGTAGCCAGGGCAGATCAGGAATTGAAATGAAACGGTTTGCAGCAGCCACTTCGGCCATAACCACAAAATAACTTCCAAAAAACCTGTTAGAATATAACGAGAGATGTTCCCGCGAGTATGCGTGGCGTTCACATTGTTTATGTTATGTTGCTAGGCAGCGCAAACGGCGTAAAAAGGCAGCTGCGTTTCACTTCCTGGTTTCACTTCCGCGTTTCACTTCCGGGTTACCCGGTCCGGTCGCTCTAGAGAGCCCCCTGTTGGCGCGAGTTTAGACAGACTATAGACTTAATAATCACCTAAGGGAGCAATCTCAGATACACACGGCTTTGGTTTTGTCGACTATTAGAGGTAAGATGTGATGCATTGATATTAAATTTATACTGTTTAATAACAATCGAAAAGTTGCTCGTAGCTGCTTTAAGATTGTAGGCTACATCAAACATATCAAATTGACTGATAATATTTTGCTATTAAAAACTTTTAATAAACCTAATAAACTTCTAAGAAACAACTTTTGATTCAGAGACAACTTTTGATTCTAAACTACTATCCCCCCCCCCCCCCCCTTTTGCTTGTATAATACATTTTTGTTTGTGGACACATACAAAGATGGCTAAAACTCCTCATAACACTGAGGGATAACTTCAGCTACCAGCAGTCTTGCTATCAGAGCTCATACAATTTTGAATCTATCAAAGTATTTCATGGGAACATTAACATATTTACATTAATCTAATTTGGGCCTAGAATATTAATTAGGATATGAATAGGACACTAAAAATGCTGTGATCATACTGCTATGCTAGCATTACTTATGTCAGCATTCATTTTGAGTTGATCTAAGTTGTTAGAATCCTCTACCCACAATGCTTGTTCAGTGTCAAAAGTGGGTGTGCTTGGTGTCAAAAGGGCACAGTACTGTGAGTGCAGTTATCGTAACTGCACTTACACCAAAAGGGTGTTACTTAGTGCATCTGCGTTGACGCTGAAAACCTGCGTAGGCCTACTTTTTCCCCACATCGAAAATTGATCGAGAATCGATAAAGAATTGAACCGATAAGCAGAATCAACAGTGGGATTGGTATCAGTATAATCTTATCAATTCCCATCCCTAGTCACAGTTAAGTAATGCTGTGTTACGTTGTGTTAAGATGGATTAAGTTTACATTTGGTCCACCAAATTTAGGGGCTGTGCTTAAAAATATTAGCGTCTATCCCTAAGTTGCTTTGAAAACACAGAAAAGTGATGATGGTCAGAGTTCTTTTAAAGCGGACACATCAATCAGCATAATATGAGAAGCTGCAGTTATTATGAGTAAATTCCTTCTTTTCATGTGGTGTTTTCTGTTATTTTCCCAACCCAAGGCTTGTTGGTATCTAACGGTCTCAAAAGTTTGTTTTCCACCGCGCTCCGTCCCAACGGTGGCTCCTTCATTCCAACCCACAGCACTTTATTTTAAATTGTAGTGAACATCCCATGGTTTCCAAAGATAATTACAGGGAAATTACATTACAAATTACATTACAGGTGAATGTGTATAAAATCATGCACATTGACATCTCCTTTTTTCCATTTGTTGTGATGTACAGCTAATTTATAAAAATGGCATCTTGGTTGTGACCACTACATTCAATTATGATGTGTGATATAGCTACAATGAAGCATTGGAATAAGCAGGTACAGAATATGTTTAATTTAGCAGGATATATTTAACAAACTTTGAAATTGAAGGGGAAAATCTGACTTCAAGGGGTTAAATAATAAAGCAATATTCGACTTTAATGCAACCCTCAGTTGACCTTGGAGTGAGTGTTACCACAAGATATATATATATATATATATATATATTTACAATTGGAATTTTTTTGGGTAAAAAGACAGCAATGTTTGTATGGTAATACTTTATTTTCACTATAATACCATCCATGTTTGGACTCCAGCATACTCACCAACTTCTATAGGTGCACTATAGAGAGTATCCTGACTGGCGGCATCACGGCTTGGTATGGCAGTTGCACCGCCCTCAACCGCAAAGCTCTGCAGAGGGTGGTCAACTCAGCACAACGCATCAGCAGGTCTGAGCTGCCAGCCATCCAGGACATCTACAGCCAGCGTTGCAGGAGGAAGGCCAAGAGGATTCTCTCTGACCCTTATTCACCCCAGCCACAGACTGTTCACACTCCTGCCGTCTGGCAGACGCTACAGGAGCATCCAGTCCTGAACCAGCAGGTTCAGGGACAGTCTGTACCCCCAAGCCATCAGGCTGCTCAACTGTTGACTGCCCCCCCCCTTCTCTCTCTCTCTCTCTCTCTCTCTCTCTCTCTCTCCCCCCAAGCCATTAGGCTGTTGAACTTTTGACTAGCTGCCCTCCCCCCCAACCCATATCAGTACTGCACTATAGCACACTTTTAATTTATGTGTGGATACTCTGTGTCTTGTTTTTTACAAAGCACGTTTTATATCTGATTTTAATTACTCGGCTTGAAACTTGCTTCTTATTGATATTCCTTTTTATATATATTTTTGCTACAGTGAAGTTGAGTGGGCTCTGAGTACAAGGTTTTCATTGCAGGTGACAGATGTTTGCATTGTTGCCGGTATATGACAATAAACTTGAAACTTGAAACATAATAAGTAACACAATGGCAGAATGTAGGACTATTTTGGTCATGGGTTTCATACACTTTGTGTAATAAAAACATCAAAAAGCAAAAAATCTTATCAGATGGGGGACCCTGGGACAAAATCTTATCAAATAGATGTCCGTGGTCTAATTAATGTCCGTTTTGGGTTCCTTGATGTGAAAAAATTGGAGAAGCACTGACTTAGCAGCAGTGTTGGGCAAGTTACTTTCAAAATGTAATATACTACATATTACTAGTTACTTTCATTTGAAAGTAATAAGTTACTTTACAATATTACTTTCTGTGTAGAGTAACTCGTTACTTAGTACGCTACTTTTGCATTACTTTTACCAAAACAACAGCAGCAGCAGAATGACATCGCTGCCCCGGAACATCCCGAAAAATAATTTCAACCGCCTTGAAGTCAGTGTAAACAATCCAAGATTCTAAATGTTATCCTTTTCCTTTGTTATTGTCATCTATAGTGGTTATTTGCATAAAAACACACAGTTTGATTAGGAAATGATTGTATCTTTTTTAAATATGTGCTTTGATTTAATAAAATGTAACTCAATTTGTAACTTGAGTTACTTGAGAAAGTAACTGGTATAATATTACTGAAATCCTATAAGTAATAAGTTATATTACTGAGTTACTGCTAAAAGTAATATATTACATGTAATATGTTACTTTTGTAATGAGTTACCCCCAACACTGCTTAGCAGTATGATTTTGTATAAGTGGAAGCATAAATATAGCAAGTGGCATAACAGCAGGTGACTGGGTAATCTATCCGAGGCTAACTGTTGCTCATGACCCAGCCATACTGAGCATCTTTTTTTCAAGTGCTAAAACCTGTGGCAGTTTCTCATCCTTAACACCTTTCTCTCCTCGAAAAACAACCACTCGCAGCAGATGAGATAAGGCTTCACCGAGTCACACCTCACATCAGAGATAGTAAGCCTGAGAAAACACACTTCCTCTTTTATCACTCATTTTCTGTTATGTTGCACAGAAATAACGGACAGGCTAACTGTTGATATTTCTGGATACTCTGTTGTCGGCTAATGTGTTTGTGCTTAAAATTAGGCTCCAGTTCACCTTTTGCATATGAACAGAGATCATGGGAAGTAAGAAAATAAAATACTTGGCTGGTTACTGTACTTAAGTAGGATTTTCAGGTATCTGTACTTTAATGAATTTTTTTTTTTCTGACAACTTTTTACTTTTACTCCCTACATTTTAACACAAATATCTGTACTTTCTACTCCTAACATTTTCAAAACAGGCTAGTTACTGTATTACTTTACTTTTAATGCACGACAGACAAAAACAATGTAACATTGTTTGTCTCGTCTCGTGCTCTCTCAGCTATGTGCATCTTTTTTGTGGAAAAACCATATCACAATGTGACCTCATGAACGTCATTTCCAAGCTCATTAACACAATATCTCAGGAATACCTTGATGGAATTTCTTCGAACTTGGCTCAAATGTCGACTTGGACTCAAGGATGAACTGATTAGATTTTGGTGGTCAAAGGTCAAGGTCACTGTGACCTCACGGATGCCATTTTCAAGGGGAGGGCTTGTTTTAAAAGGAGGCTCAGATCCCATCTTCCCTCACAATGATGTTTGTAACTTCACTTTTTCTTCTATGTCTATTTTCTAATGTATAGAGTAGTACGTTCAATATTTTTATATTTGGGTTTGGCCAGCTAGAGGGCTAGCTGACCACGCTATTGCCTGTCTTAGCTTAGATTTGCTTTTTATTCTCTCTTCTGTTCTTTCACCTTGTGTTTTTGTATTTTAATTATTGTCTATCATGTAATGTGTTTTTGTCTGGGACCCCAGGAAGACTAGCTCTCGTCCAGGCGGCAGCTAATGGGGATCCTTTTGAATAAACAACAATCTCACTAACACCTTGATGGAAGTTCTTCGAATTTGCCTCAAACATCCATTTGGACTCAAGGATGAACTGATTTTGGTCATCAAAGGTCAAGGTCACTGTGAACAAACACCATTTTCAAGCTCGTTAACTCAATATCTCAGTAACGCCTCGACAGAATTTCTTCACATTTGGCTCAAACGTCAAAGTCTAGCCATGGATGTTGACTGCTCACTTGTTGGCGGAGGCTTATATCCACGGTGCGGTCGTTCTAGTTTACTTTTATACTTTATTACATTTCAGAGCCTGTACCTTTTTATTTTTACTTGACAAGTTGAACTGTACTGTACAATACTGAACTGTATTTCTAAAGAATGTGTGTACTTTTCCCATCTCTGCTTATGAACAAGGTGTTAGAGCTAAATGTAGTGTCAACAGTCATCTCAGAGGATGTCCCTTCTTTTTTAACAATATGTGATATTTGTGTAGTGTTGCAAACAACTACACAGCCACTTCTTCAGGTTCTAGTTTACCGCTAATTTGAAACCAGCGTAAATCTATCCTGGAGAAAAATGGATACAAAATGTATTCATGTGTTTTTGGGGGTGTAAATGAACTAGGATTCTTTTTTCCATCAGAAAAGTTGAAGCAGACAATAAAAACAGAGAAGACTTGTCAGAAAAAGTAATTTTGGTGAAGAAAAAGAAATGAGGATGCAGAACATTGCTGTAGCGTAGCATAGCATGTATCATAGCAGTGCTGCTAGCTGATAAGTTTACTGAAGATCTTAAAAAAATCTATTTACATTTTAAATTCACCATGGAAGTGGTAAAGACTGGTAGCAGAGACATTTAATGTTGATAGCTATCAAATATTGCTTTTCGAAGATACTTTGTGACAAATAAGGAGATAATTATTTTTCTCACATTGTAGCAAAGAGAAACTTAGCTCTGCTTTACCCATTCTACTGATGTTACCGTAGCAAGCTAACTGGAACCTTTGTTTGCCATAAAGCTAGCATAGCTACAACTCAGTTTAGCTCCTACTTCAATGTTTTCACCCAGGTCTCTCTTTTT
The DNA here is from genome assembly GCF_964638095.1 of Poromitra crassiceps. Classification (NCBI taxonomy): domain Eukaryota; kingdom Metazoa; phylum Chordata; class Actinopteri; order Beryciformes; family Melamphaidae; genus Poromitra; species Poromitra crassiceps. The sequence goes on along the minus strand of NC_139624.1, from coordinate 91,091,959 downwards.
TTTGCCTTTTTTTGATCTCCTGATGGAAACTGAAGGCATCCCAGTCCAGTTCCCCTTGAAAACCTCTGTTTGCACCCTAAGCACATTTTGTAATCATTTTGCACCAGACGTGTGCTGGTTTCAAGTTTGCGGTCAAAAAGAATTGTATGCCTGGCAGAGTTGTTTATAGCTACTACCTGAATATCTATAGGTTACTACCACTGACCCTTGTTATGCTAGAAATGTGAAATTGAGTTGGATTAAAAAAAAAAAAATCCATTCGGAAATTCAACAAATTCTACATGCCCTTTTCAGCAGTGCCATCCTTACAGTTCCAAACCTTTATAGTGGAGCAGATGAGGGTTAAGTGGCTTTCTTAACGGCATCTCAAGTTGTTTTCTCAGTGTGTACAGGGATTCAAACCAGCAACTCTCCAGTCATCTCAAGTTGTTTTCTCAGTGTGTACAGGGATTCAAACCAGCAACTCTCCAGTCATCTCAAGTTGTTTTCTCAGTGTGTACAGGGATTCAAACCAGCAACTCTCCAGTCACAAACCTTTTTTTTAAGTCCCCCTCTTCACCCTCTTTTCAATTGTGGTTGACGGCCATGAACTATGTTATATGGATGGAGAGACTTAGGTTCCTGAGGACCAATTCACGTTTAAAAAAAATCAACTATCTGGGACCCATTTCTAGTCTACCTCGATGAGGTTAGGGGCGATGGGTGACTCGCCTGGTTGGTTTCTCATGGACCCCTTGCATGGGATCCCATGCACAATATCTCTTACAAGCACATAAGCACCTTATGTGGCTGGTAGCAGCACATTGTAATATTGAATGTCGATAATATATTTATGTTTATTTTTCTGTGTCTGAGCCTGTTCGTTTGTATTGTTCGTTTATTGTTCGTTTATTGTTCTAAGAAAGTTGAAAATAAAATATTGGGGGGGAAAACTTTTCTCTAACCACTAGTGTACTACTGCCCCCGAATATTGAATTGCTTTATCTCAACACCACTGCTTGTGAATGGATTTGAATGCATGTTAACTGACTGGCCAGCTACTATTTAATGTCCCAGCATGTAACACATAGCTTATATAGACAGCATCAGCCATGGAGTTCCACAAGGCTTCTCTCCGGTTTCTCTTTCTTTCTCTGTTCAAACCACCATGACCCAGAGCATCACCACAGCGGTATTCTGGTTACCTTCTGGTTAGGCCTGCAGCACTCTGCATAGCTACAAAGATCTGCCAGCCTTCCTCACCATCGACAAACACACACACACACACACACACACACACACACACACACACACACACACACACACGGGTAGACAAACTAGCATTGTCACGCCTGCATGTACCCCAGCCCATACAGTGCAGATGCCCCCATTTGTCTGATAATGTGATGTGGATATCACTTAGTACACATTTCACTTTGATTTGGTGGCCCTTCTCTGCATTGTTGCAAAGTTAGCTTATATCCGTAAATGGCTCCAAATTCCTTGTGCACACTGACACAGTAGGATATCATATTGATGATTAACAGTGTGTCCCAAGTCGCATCTGTGCCTCACTGGTGGGAAGGAAACGTCAAACTCCTCTCTGAGATATAGAGCTTGGGCAGTTGCTGCAGATCTGAGCAAAACAGGAAATTTCATGCTTCCTCTGCTGCTTATAGCAACAGCTTGCATCACACTACTTCTGCATAGTGCGAACACACACACACACACACACACACGCACACGCACACACAAACACACACACACACACACACACACACACGCACACGCACACACACACCACACACACACTATGTCCCACAAGAGAGCAGCCACATTTTTACATTAGGGTCCAAGGAATAGTCTGGTTTGAACCACACTTATTAACAATGCACACCACTGGGGAAAACCTGAATATTCTCACTTACAGCTGGTTACTGCCATAGAATTATTAATTCATTATTCTACACTATTTTACGATGAACTTTTGCTGTTTTCATTTTTATTTCTAAAAAAAATACACTGTAAGCACCACATGTGGTTTTATTTATGTTTATTATAAAGTATCAGTAAGATGTTGGCACATTCAAATATTTGGATTTTTGTAGCAGTTCGGGCCTGAAGGTGAGTAGGGAAACAATTGGAATGCCCACACAAAACAGGCAGATGGGCACAAAAAGTAGAAAGTACCAGAAAATAGACTCCCCACTCTCGTCCTGTGGACACACAGGGTTGAAATCCTCCACTCTGTGTGTAGTTTCGGTGCCATACTGACATGAAATATCTGACTTGTCAAGCATATCGATTGTCTTTATGGTTTCAAAAGTCCAGTACCATTCCATTTGGCAACAGTTGTACGGATTTCCAGCGAGAAAAACTGTCCGAAGTTTTGGGGCTAATGCATTAGCCTGGTTTGAGGGAATAGTGGACAGTTTGTTGTCCCTCAAGTCCAGGAATTGAATGTCAAGGCTTAGAAGTGAAGAGGGTATTCGGGTAAGGGAGTTTGTCGAAAGGTTTAAAGACTTCAGCCTTTGGAAAGGGGAGAAGTCAAACTCTTGAATCTTTGTGTTTCCTATGCCTAGATGCTGTAACGTTCTGCTAAGGCTTCGTATTGATTGTTCAGCAAGGAGTCCTGGGTTCTCGGACAATTCCAAGTCCGTTAGAGACATACCTGTGAATGCAGAACCTGGAATTCTTGCAAGTCTGCATCCTTTAAGGTAAAGTTGTCTTAGAGATACCATATTTTTCCATACCACACAAGTTGAGATATTACTGACGTCAGCTACCTCAGTTGGGCAAATGCCAATGTTATTGTAACTGAGATCCACTGACTTAAGGCTTGGTAGTGAGGTAAACAATCTGGAGGGTAACCACTCTAGATTATTCAGGCTCAGGTTAAGGAAAGTCAGATTGCCAAGGACTGTCAGTGTACCGTCATCTGCTACAATCTGGTTCAGCCTATTGTTGCCTACATCCAACTCTTTCAAGCTCCCAGAGAACTGTTCTGAAGTTAGATTCAAAGTTTCCAAACAGTTGGTGCACATGCGAAGTCTGGACAGAGCAGGCATCTTCCTGATGAATCCTTGGGGGAAATACGCCACCTGATTTGCTCTCAGATCTAGAACCTCCAGAGCAGAGATGTCACCGTGAAGACCGTCATCCCACAGCTGAGCTGTCACGTTGCTGTTCAGATTGTAGAACTGAACACTTTTGGTTGAGTTCGGGAAGATGGCGTCATCTGCCAAATGTTCGTAGAATTGGACGCGGTTTTGGGACAGGTAAAGGTTCCGCAAGTGGCTCCGGCTGGGCAAAAAAGGGAAGAAGAGCAGTCTGTTGTCTGTCAGATCCAGCGTCTCCAGGTGGAAAGTCTCTTGGAGGTCTTGTCTGGAGATAAACCACTCGATGGAGTTGTGGCTGGCGTTCAGCACCACCAGCTGGGTCATGTGGAAATCAGTCAGGCAGGGCAGATAGTTGAAGGCCAAGTTGAGCTTTTGGAGCTTCGGGGTGCTGTTGAAGGCACCATCAATCTCAAACATCATGTTCCTTTGCAGGTCCAGTACCTTGAGTTGGATAAGGTCCCTGAATGAGCTCTCATCCAATCTCAGCAGGAGGTTTTTGGAGAGATTGAGCTCCTCCAAGGATGTCAGGTTCTGGAGAAGAACAGAGGCCATATTGTCCTCCAACTCATTCTCAGAGAGATCTAGAACTCTGAGCCCTGTCAGCTTCATCAGCGCATGGCTGGTTTCTTGGTATCCGATGTGAAGACTGTTATTTGCTAAACTAAGATTTTGTAGCAGTTGCGTGTCTTGAAAAGCATTTGATTCTAATTTTTCCAAATTGTTGCCAGCCAAGCTCAGGTTGCGTAATGAGGGATAGTGGAGAGAATCATCTGGTAGTGTTTGGAAGTGATTGTGGTTGAGCTGAAGCACCTCTATGTTGTTTGGTAGTCCCAAAGGCACAGAGGAAAGTTCAGCATTGTTGCAGAGAGCTGTTCTTTGTATCTGCAAAGAAAAGGAGAGAACATAGTTTTAAGTGGGGGTGTCTGGGTAGTGAGAGGTATAAAAGCACCTACTACCATGGCGACCCGGGTTCAATTCCCGGCAGCAGTACTTTCAGCTTGGTCAGACATTCCTACATCCACAATTGGCAGTGTTCGCGGTTGGGAAGCTGGTGGGGTATGAGTTCTGGTCGCTGCACTAGCAGCTCCTCTGGCCGGTCAGGGCACCTGTTCAGGGAGGGGAACTGGGGGGAATAGCGTGATCCTCCTACGCGCTACGGCCTACCGGACAAAACTCCTCGGCTGGCGACTGCACATGTATCGGAGGAAGCATGTGCCAGTCTACAACTCTCCCCAGTTTGGCAGAGGGGGTGGAGCAACGACCGGGACAGCAGGGGAAATTCACCAAGTACAATTGGGAGAAAATGGGAGAAAAAAAACGATCAAAGTTTGAAGTGGATATGTGGTTGCAAGAGAGACATATCTTAGCAGTGTTTTGGCTTTTTAGAAAATCCACAGTACCATAGCATTTTTTCAGGCATTATCTGATTTTTCAAGTGATTGTGAATGCATCTTAGTTTAGTGTCCTCTATCTCTCCAGTGCCAGTTCTGCATTGGCCTTTGCATCAAAGTCCCGATGCACTTATGTGTGCTGCGTCCGCCATTGCTTTATCTTTCAAATAGCTTCTGAAGCTTGTCGGTTCAACAACAAAAATGACATGGCAGCATTTTCTTCTTTGTGGCTTCATGTCAATCAACGTATGTATTATGAGAGCCAAACAAAAAACAAGATCAGATCATCGACCACAGCAGTGCTTTTCTTGGTGTTTAATTTGTTGATGAAACTAATTAAAATCTGTGTCTACTCAGTGAAGTATAGTTCCCGTACTGTTTGACTGACAGGTGGTCACTGGGTGCAGTGCAAAAACACCACGACGATTGTAAATAAAATTAGGATTACTTTATTGTCTTTTATACACTTCAGCACATCAAAGCCGTGAATGGATGTGGAATAGACCGGCATAGAGAGCCCTTACCATTCGGCATCGGCTGTGTTGTGGATGGCTTGAGACCGGCATCTGGATGCTCCACACCACTAAGAAGCAAAGCCGGATGGGATTGAGGCCGTGGATTGGCATTTTAACATCCTCACTGTTGAGAAGGAGAGAGGGATAAGAACTTTTTTTCCTCAAACACCTTTAGAAATACATTTTCAAAGTGAAGTTTTTTTTTTATGTTAAAAAAAATAACATAAATAAACTTTCTCAACCGAGTCCGAATAACAAACTTATACATGAATGAACCATATTAAACCCGATTAATCTCCGTTTTGTCCCCGCTGTAAACTGGAGACCGGAATGTTACATGGTGTGGTCTTGTTCTAAGCTTAGGTGGCTGGAGATTGAAAACACTCTGAAATAAGTTTTATCACAAGAAATATCTTTAACTCCTATGACAATTTTGGGAGACCAGTCTGAATCTTCCATCCCAAAGGATAAAGCACTTCGTTAGCCTATTATGCCTGCCTAAAGATGTATCACATCCACAAGGGGCACGGTGGGGCAGCGGTAGCACTGTCGCACTGTCGTATACCACTCAACATACAATCATATTGTGTCACTTGCATCTTACAACCATTACACACATACAGTAGTAATAACAACAGCATACTTGCGCAGTAAGAAAGCACATCTAATAGATATAGATCAAACTGACTGAGTTATCTGAGTGTCGGAATATCTGAGTTTCCGCTGTTGAGGATAATCAAGCACTCACGGTACTGGACAAAATAAGCTTTTACAGACCTGAAGTTTTCCTAATTAAACCAAAACCATGAGCAAAAAAACAACCGTAACCCTTAACCTTAACCAAAAATGGATTGATTCCATTGTCTAACCTCAACCATTAGCTGCTTCATGTGAGTAACTGTGAAAAGTTCAGTTTGTGTTATTGTCAAATAATCCTTTCATGGTGGAGGAATGTAGTCTTTACATTATTAGTGTCCACACACATTATGTGATTCATTCCACTAACTTTTGTGAGACTGTATCAGTATTAGATCAACTCTAACCCTTCACCCAAAAAATTATATATATTTAACTAGCTATATAGTTTGTCAAACTAAGTCTAGTTCAGCTACATACAAGCTAGGTTACATTGTGAGTCTGATATCATACAGTATAGGCATAATACAGAAGAAACACGACTATAAGAATATCTTATTAAAGGGGCACATTATCTTTTCCAATTTTCCATAGCAAATGGATATATTTATGGATATATTTTACGTAACAACTTTCTGTTTTGATCTCCTCTGTGCCTGTTGTACAGTTCAGTATGAGTCGCTGTCTTTTTTCCCCTCTCTCTCTTTGAGAAATTGCCCTAACTTCAGTTAAAACTGCCATTCAATGCAGCAACAATGCTGTTTTTACGATGGTATTTTATTACTGTATTTTGATCACTTTGTTTCTCTGTTTTACCAATGTGCAATTGAATGTTAACTACTGGGGAACTGTGGTTAACTACTCCCCCTGACACTGGTTTGCTACTCCTGAACTGTGGTAAATAACACCAACACAGTCTCATCCATTTAAGGTGTACCACCCACCAAAACGACATTTTACGCCTTCATTGTCTGACTTTTTTGAGTGAGATCATATGTTTGTGAGAAAGCAAACCAGTGTAGGATTGTGACATCTAATATAACCTTTGAAAAACAAAGATAATCTTTTGAAGTAGTTTCGATTAATAAAAGATCACCTGTATGACATAAACCTGACTGTTTAGGATCCCACTAATGTATCCTAACTGACATACACTAAATGCTATTCCAATTCCTGATACAAAATAAAGAAATGAATGTAAACTGGGGGGAAAGAACATTAACCAATATATTGTAATGACATTGGAGGCTATTCATAATTTAAAGCTCATTATTATTATTCATAATGAGAATGTACACATCTGACACAATCTTATTTTTATATAGCCTACATTTCAGACTTCCATGCAAGGCAAACATGCTGTATTAAAATTGGACACTATTTAGATGTCATGATATAAAACTACAACAACTTTATACTGACAACATCCTGACAATTGAACATGGTCAGATTCACAGTGTGCATGAAAGCAGCATATACGGCACCTGACGTCACTGTCACACAGCAAGACTGAGAAAGCAGTTACATGCGTGCACTTTGCTCCTATTGCTGAAAAGCATCCTAAGTGGATGAGCGGTGCACACTGCAGCCCCATGGGGCCGGTGCGCGGTGCCTTCACTTACACTGGTGGTTAGGTGTGGATGTCCCGCGCCACTGCCCATATCGCTGGCTGCTGCCCTCCCTGTTGCAAGCTGCCTTTTGTCCTCTGGCTTCAGCTGCACTTGTCAAACTGAGAGCCTCTCTCTCTCTCTCTCTCTCTCTTTTAACTCTTCACGGAAGCAGCAGGCAAGGCAGCGGAAGCAGAGTCACATGGAACGCCCTGCGAGCGGAGGTTCTTCAAGGCCCCGGGGCCACAGGAAGGTGTGTGTGTGTGTGTGTGTGTGTGTGTGTGTGTGTGTGTGTGTGTGTGTGTGTGTGTGTGTGTGTGTGTGTGTGTGTGTGTGTGTGTGTGTGTGTGTGTGTGTGTGTGTGTGTGTGTGTGTGTGTGTGTGTGTGTGTGTGTGTGTGTGCGCACTGGTGTGTAGAGTACTGAAGAGCTATACTCGAGTAAAAGTACAATTACTCCCATAAAAAATGACTTAAGTCAAAGTTAAAAACCTATTCAAGTAAAAGTAAAAAAAAAAAAAAAAAAAAAGAATAAATTACTCGGTACAACTTTCCATTTTCATATTTTTTCGGGACAAGCAAAACAATGAAAAACAGCAATTGTTGATACAACTAGAGTAGTAGTAGAGGAGGTAAACAATTAAGGATAGCCTATCAAATTGAGGTTTGAACAATCTCCTACTCTCTCTCCCTCTTTTCCTCACCTCACCTACCCTTCTCTTTCCCTGTCTGTTCCAGAGGACTAATGTAGTCAAGTAAAAAGTAGATTACTGGCTCAGAAATAAACTCGAGTAAAGGTACATGAAAAGTAGTTGTTCCTTAAAAAAACTACTTGTAACTCATT